>NW_027422322.1:0-169610 GCF_037893015.1 Macrotis lagotis
TTCCTTCCGTTACCCTTGCCTTCCCTTGCTTTCCCTTGCCTTCCTTGCGTTCCGTTACACTTTGCTTGCCTTCCGTGCATTGCCTAGCCTTGCGTTGCCGTGCCTTAGCCTTGCCTCGCCTGACAGTGCTTTCCCATGCGTTACCCTTTCCTTGCCTTGCCGTTTATTGCCTAGCGTTCGGTGTCGTGCCTTAGACTTGTTCCCCCTTGCCGTGCCGTTCCTTCCGTTACCCTTGCCTTTCCTTGCTTTTCCTTGCCTTCCTTACCTTCCGTTACTCTTTGCTTGCCTTCCCTGAATTGCCTAGCCTTGCGTTGTCGTGCCTTTGCCTTATCTCGCCTGACCTTGCCTTCCTTTGCTTTAAGCTTTCCTTCCATTGTCGTTCATTGTCTAGCCTTGCGTTTCCGTGCATTAGCCTTGCCTAGCCTCACCGTGCCTTGCCTTGCGTTACCCTTTCCTTGCCTTGCCATGCATTTCCTAGCCGTGTGTTGTCGTGCCTTAGCCTTGTTTCCCCTTGCCGTTGCAGTGCCTTTTGTTACACTTGACTTGCCTGGCTTTGCCTTGCCTTCCTTTCCTTCCGTTACTCTTTCCTTGCCTTGCCGTGCATTGCCTAGCCCTGCGTTGTCGTGCCTTAGCCTTGTTTCCCCTTGCCGTGCCGTTCCTTCCGTTACACTTGCCTTCCCTTGCTTTCCCTTGCCTTCCTTGCGTTCCGTTACTCTTTGCTTGCTTTCCGTGCATTGCCTAGCCTTGCGTTGTCATGCCTTAGGCTTGCCTCGCCTGACCGTGCTTTCCCATGCGTTACCCTTTCCTTGCCTTGCCGTGCATTGCCTAGCGTGCGTTGTCGTGCCTTAGCCTTGTTTCCCCTTGCCGTGCCGTTCCTTCCGTTACACTTGCCTTTCCTTGCTTTCCCTTGCCTTCCTTACCTTCCGTTACTCTTTGCTTGCCTTCCGTGCATTGCCTAGCCTTGCGTTGTCGTGCCTTAGCCTTGCCTCGCCTGACCGTGCTTTCCTTTGCTTTAAGCTTTCCTTGCATTGTCGTGCATTGCCTAGCGTGCGTTGTCGTGCCTTAGCCTTGTTTCCCCTTGCCGTGCCGTTCCTTCCGTTACACTTGCCTTTCCTTGCTTTCCCTTGCCTTCCTTACCTTCCGTTACCCTTTGCTTGCCTTCCGTGCATTGCCTTGCCTTGCGTTGTTGTGCCTTAGCCTTATCTCGCCTGACCGTGCCTTCCTTTGCTTTAAGCTTTCCTTGCATTGTCGTGCATTGCCTAGCCTTGCGTTGTCGTGCATTAAACTTGCCTAGCCTCACCGTGCCTTGCCTTGCGTTACCCTTTCCTTGCCTTGCCATGCATTTCCTAGCCGTGTGTTGTCGTGCCTTAGCCTTGTTTCCCCTTGCCGTTGCGTGCCTTTTGTTACACTTGACTTGCCTGGCTTTGCCTTGCCTTCCTTTCCTTCCGTTACTCTTTCCTTGCCTTCCCGTGCATTGCCTAGCCCTGCGTTGTCGTGCCTTAGCCTTGTTACCCCTTGCCGTGCCGTTCCTTCCGTTACCCTTGGTTCCCTTGCTTTCCCTTGCCTTCCTTGCGTTCCGTTACTCTTTGCTTGCTTTCCGTGCATTGCCTAGCCTTGCGTTGTGATGCCTTAGGCTTGCCTCGCCTGACCGTGCTTTCCCATGCGTTACCCTTTCCTTGCCTTGCCGTGCATTGCCTAGCGTGCGTTGTCGTGCCTTAGCCTTGATTCCCCTTGCCGTGGCGTGCCTTTTGTTACACTTGACTTGCCTGGCTTTGCCTTGCCCTTCCTTTCCTTCCGTTACTCTTTCCTTGCCTTGCCGTGCATTGCCTAGCATTGCATTGTCGTGCCTTATCCTTGCCTCACCTGACCGTGCCTTCACCTGCGTTACCCTTTCCTTGCCTTGCCGTGCATTGCCTAGCCCTGTGTTGTCGTGCCTTAGCCTTCTTACCCCTTGCCGTGCCGTTCCTTCCGTTACCCTTGCCTTCCCTTGCTTTCCCTTGCTTTCCTTGCGTTCCGTTACACTTTGCTTGCTTTCCGTGCATTGCCTAGCCTTGCGTTGACATTCCTTAGCCTTGCCTCGCCTGACCGTGCTTTCCCATGCGTTACCCTTTCCTTGCCTTGCCGGTGCATGGCCTATCGTGCGTTGTCGTGCCTTAGCCTTGTTTCCCCTTGCCGTGCCGTTCCTTCCGTTACACTTGCCTTTCCTTGCTTTCCCTTGCCTTCCTTACCTTCCGTTACTCTTTGCTTGCCTTCCGTGCATTGCCTATCCTTGCCTCGCCTGACCGTGCTTTCCCATGCGTTACCCTTTCCTTGCCTTGCCGTTCATTGCCTAGCGTTCGGTGTCGTGCCTTAGCCTTGTTTCCCCTTGCCGTGCAGTTCCTTCCGTTACACTTGCCTTTCTTTGCTTTCCCTTGCCTTCCTTACCTTCTGTTACTCTTTGCTTGCCTTCCGTGCATTGCCTAGCCTTGCGTTGTCGTGCCTTAGCCTTGCCTCGCCTGAACTTGCTTTCGCATGCGTTACCCTTTCCTTGCCGTGCCGTGCATTGCCCAGCCTGCGTTGCCATGCCTTAGCCTTGTTTCCGCTTCCCGTGCCGTTCCTTCCGTTACCCTTGCCTTTCCTTGCTTTTCCTTGCCTTCCTTACCTTCCGTTACTCTTTGCTTGCCTTCCCTGCATTGCCTAGCCTTGCGTTGTCGTGCCTTAGCCTTATCTCGCCTGACCATGCCTTCCTTTGCTTTAAGCTTTCCTTGCATTGTCGTGCATTGCCTAGCCTTGCGTTGTCGTGCATTAGCCTTACCTAGCCTCACCGTGCCTTGCCTTGCGTTACCCTTTCCTTGCCTTGCCGTGCATTGCCTAGCCGTGCGTTGTCGTGCCTTAGCCTTGTTTCCCCTTGCCGTGCCGTTCCTTCCATTACCCTTGCCTTCCCTTGCTTTCCCTTGCCTTCCTTGCGTTCCGTTACTCTTTGCTTGCTTTCCGTGCATTGCCTAGCCTTGCGTTGTCATGCCTTAGCCTTGCCTCGCGTGACCGTGCTTTCCCATGCGTTACCCTTTCCTTGCCTTGCCGTGCATTGCCTAGCGTGCGTTGTCATGCCTTAGCCTTGATTCCCCTTGCCGTGCCGTTCCTTCCGTTACCATTCCCTTTCCTTGCTTTCCCTTGCCTTCCTTACCTTCCGTTACTCTTTGCTTGCCTTCCGTGCATTGCCTAGCCTTGCGTTGTCGTGCCTTAGCCTTATCTCGCCTTACCGTGCCTTCCTTTGCTTTAAGCTTTCTTTGCATTGTCGTGCATTGCCTAGCCTTGCGTTGTCGTGCATTAACCTTGCCTAGCCTCACCGTGCCTTGCCTTGCGTTACCCTTTCCTTGCCTTGTCGTGCATTTCCTAGCCGTGTGTTGTCGTGCCTTAGCCTTGTTACCCCTTGCCGTGCCGTTCCTTCCGTTACCCTTGCCTTCACTTGCTTTCCCTTTCCTTCCTTGCATTCCGTTACTCCTTGCTTGCTTACCGTGCATTGCCTAGCCTTGCGTTGGCTTTCCTTAGCCTTGCCTCGCCTGACCGTGCTTTCCCATGCGTTACCCTTTCCTTGCCTTGCCGTGCATTGCCTAGCGTGCGTTGTCGTGCCTTAGCCTTGGTTTCCCCTTGCCGTGCCGTTCCTTCCGTTACACTTGCCTTTCTTTGCTTTCCCTTGCCTTCCTTACCTTCCGTTACTCTTTGCTTTCCTTCCGTGCATTGCCATGCCTTGCGTTGTCGTGCCTTAGCCTTGCCTCCCCTGACCGTTGTTTCCCATGCGTTACCCTTTCCTTCCCTTGCCGTGCATTGCCTAGCGTGCGTTGTCGTGCCTTAGACTTGTTTCCCCTTGCCGTGCCGTTCCTTCCGTTACCATTGCCTTTCCTTGCTTTCCTTTGCCTTCCTTACCTTCCGTTACCCTTTCCTTGTCTTCCCTGCATTGCCTAGCCTTGCGTTGTCGTGCCTTAGCCTTATCTCTTCTAACCGTGCCTTCCTTTGCTTTAAGCTTTACTTGCAGTGTCGTGCATTGCCTAGCCTTGCGTTGTCGTGCATTAGACTTGCCTAGCCTCAACGTGCCTTGCCTTGCGTTACCCTTTACTTGCCCTGCCGTGCATTTCCTAGCCGTGTGTTGTCGTGCCTTAGCCTTGTTTCCCCTTGCCGTTGCGTGCCTTTTGTTACAATTGCCTTGCCTGGCTTTGCCGTGCCTTCCTTTCCTTCCGTTACTCTTTCCTTGCCTTGCCGTGCATTGCCTAGCCTTGCATTGTCGTGCCTTATCCTTGCCTCACCTGACCGTGCCTTCCCCTGCGTTACCCTTTCCTTGCCTTGCCGTGCATTGCCTAGCCCTGCGTTGTCGTGCCTTAGCCTTGTTACCCCTTGCCGTGCCGTTCCTTTCGTTACCCTTGCCTTCCCTTGCTTTCCCTTTCCTTCCTTCTTTGCTTGCCTTCCCTGAATTTCCTAGCCTTGCGTTGTCGTGCCTTAGCCTTATCTCGCCTGACCGTGCCTTCCTTTGCTTTAAGCTTTCCTTGCATTGTCGTGCATTGCCTAGCCTTGCGTTGTCGTGCATTAGCCTTGCCTAGCCTCACCGTGCCTTGCCTTGCGTTACCCTTCCCTTGCCTTGCCGTGCGTTGCCTAGCCGTGCGTTGTCGTGCCGTAGACTTGATTCCCCTTGCCGTGGCGTGCCTTTTGTTACACTTGCCTTGCCTGGCTTTGCCTTGCCTTCCTTTCCTTCCGTTACTCTTTCCTTGCCTTGCCGTGCATTGCCTAGCCTTGCATTGTCGTGCCTTATCCTTGCCTCACCTGACCGTGCCTTCCCCTGCGTTACCCTTTCCTTGCCCTGACGTGCATTGCCTAGCCCTGCGTTGTCGTGCCTTAGCCTTCTTACCCCTTGCCGTGCCGTTCCTACCGTTACCCTTGCCTTCCCTTGCTTTACCTTGCTTTCCTTGCGTTCCGTTACTCTTTGCTTGCTTTCCGTGCATTGCCTAGCCTTGCGTTGTCATGCCTTAGCCTTGCCTCGCCTCACCGTGCTTTCCCATGCGTTACCCTTTCCTTGCCTTGCCGTGCATTGCCTAGCGTGCGTTGTCGTGCCTTAGACTTGTTTCCCCTTGCCGTGCCGTTCCTTCCGTTACACTTGCCTTTCCTTGCTTTCCCTTGCCTTCCTTACCTTCCGTTACTCTTTGCTTGCCTTCCGTGCATTGCCTAGCCTTGCGTTGTCGTGCCTTAGCCGTGCCTCGCCTGACCGTGCTTTCCCATGCCTTACCCTTTCCTTGCCTTGCCGTTCATTGCCTAGCGTTCGGTGTCGTGCCTTAGACTTGTTCCCCCTTGCCGTGCCGTTCCTTCCGTTACCCTTGCCTTTCCTTGCTTTTCCTTGCCTTCCTTACCTTCCGTTACTCTTTGCTTGCCTTCCCTGAATTGCCTAGCCTTGCGTTGTCGTGCCTTTGCCTTATCTCGCCTGACCTTGCCTTCCTTTGCTATAAGCTTTCCTTCCATTGTCGTGCGTTGCCTAGCCTTGCGTTTCCGTGCATTAGCCTTGCCTAGCCTCACCGTGCCTTGCCTTGCGTTACGCTTTGCTTGCCTTGCCGTGCATTGCCTAGCCGTGCGTTGTCGTGCCTTAGCCTTGTTTCCCCTTGCCGTGCAGTTCCTTCCGTTACACTTGCCTTTCTTTGCTTTCCCTTGCCTTCCTTACCTTCCGTTACTCTTTGCTTGCCTTCCGTGCATTGCCTAGCCTTGCGTTGTCGTGCCTTAGCCTTGTTTCCCCTTGCCGTGCCGTTCCTTCCGTTACACTTGCCTTTCTTTGCTTTCCCTTGCCTTCCTTACCTTCCGTTACTCTTTGCTAGCCTTCCGTGCATTTCCTAGCCTTGCGTTGTCGTGCCTTAGCCTTGCCTCGCCTGAACGTGCTTTCCCATGCGTTACCCTTTCCTTGCCTTGCCGTGCATTGCCTAGCCTACGTTGCCGTGCCTTAGACTTGTTTCCCCTTGCCGTGCCGTTCCTTCCATTACCCTTGCCTTCCCTTGCTTTCCCTTGCCTTCCTTGCGTTCCGTTACTCTTTGCTTGCTTTCCGTGCATTGCCTAGCCTTGCGTTCTCATGCCTTAGCCTTGCCTCGCGTGACCGTGCTTTCCCATGCGTTACCCTTTCCTTGCCTTGCCGTGCATTGCCTAGCGTGCGTTGTCGTGCCTTAGCCTTGTTTCCCCTTGCCGTGCCGTTCCTTCCGTTACCATTGCCTTTCCTTGCTTTCCCTTGCCTTCCTTACCTTCCGTTACCCTTTGCTTGCCTTCCGTGCATTGCCTTGCCTTGCGTTGTTGTGCCTTAGCCTTATCTCGCCTTACCGTGCCTTCCTTTGCTTTAAGCTTTCCTTGCATTGTCGTGCATTGCCTAGCCTTGCGTTGTCGTGCATTAACCTTGCCTAGCCTCACCGTGCCTTGCCTTGCGTTACCCTTTCCTTGCCTTGCCATGCATTTCCTAGCCGTGTGTTGTCGTGCCTTAGCCTTGTTTCCCCTTGCCGTTGCGTGCCTTTTGTTACACTTGACTTGCCTGGCTTTGCCTTGCCTTCCTTTCCTTCCGTTACTCTTTCCTTGCCTTGCCGTGCATTGCCTAGCCCTGCGTTGTCGTGCCTTAGCCTTGTTACCCCTTGCCGTGCCGTTCCTTCCGTTACCCTTGCCTTCCCTTGCTTTCCCTTGCCTTCCTTGCGTTCCGTTACTCTTTGCTTGCTTTCCGTGCATTGCCTAGCCTTGCGTTGTGATGCCTTAGGCTTGCCTCGCCTGACCGTGCTTTCCCATGCGTTACCCTTTCCTTGCCTTGCCGTGCATTGCCTAGCGTGCGTTGTCGTGCCTTAGCCTTGATTCCCCTTGCCGTGGCGTGCCTTTTGTTACACTTGACTTGCCTGGCTTTGCCTTGCCTTCCTTTCCTTCCGTTACTCTTTCCTTGCCTTGCCGTGCATTGCCTAGCATTGCATTGTCGTGCCTTATCCTTGCCTCACCTGACCGTGCCTTCACCTGCGTTACCCTTTCCTTGCCTTGCCGTGCATTGCCTAGCCCTGCGTTGTCGTGCCTTAGCCTTCTTACCCCTTGCCGTGCCGTTCCTTCCGTTACCCTTGCCTTCCCTTGCTTTCCCTTGCTTTCCTTGCGTTCCGTTACACTTTGCTTGCTTTCCGTGCATTGCCTAGCCTTGCGTTGACCTTCCTTAGCCTTGCCTCGCCTGACCGTGCTTTCCCATGCGTTACCCTTTCCTTGCCTTGCCGTACATGGCCTATCGTGCGTTGTCGTGCCTTAGCCTTGTTTCCCCTTGCCGTGCCGTTCCTTCCGTTACACTTGCCTTTCCTTGCTTTCCCTTGCCTTCCTTACCTTCCGTTACTCTTTGCTTGCCTTCCGTGCATTGCCTATCCTTGCCTCGCCTGACCGTACTTTCCCATGCGTTACCCTTTCCTTGTCTTGCCGTTCATTGCCTAGAGTTCGGTGTCGTGCCTTAGCCTTGTTTCCCCTTGCCGTGCAGTTCCTTCCGTTACACTTGCCTTTCTTTGCTTTCCCTTGCCTTCCTTACCTTCCGTTACTCTTTGCTTGCCTTCCGTGCATTGCCTAGCCTTGCGTTGTCGTGCCTTAGCCTTATTTCCCCTTGCCGTGCCGTTCCTTCCGTTACACTTGCCTTTCTTTGCTTTCCCTTGCCTTCCTTACCTTCCGTTACTCTTTGCTAGCCTTCCGTGCATTTCCTAGCCTTGCGTTGTCGTGCCTTAGCCTTGCCTCGCCTGAACGTGCTTTCCCATGCGTTACCCTTTCCTTGCCTTGCCGTGCATTGCCTAGCCTACGTTGCCGTGCCTTAGACTTGTTTCCCCTTGCCGTGCCGTTCCTTCCATTACCCTTGCCTTCCCTTGCTTTCCCTTGCCTTCCTTGCGTTCCGTTACTCTTTGCTTGCTTTCCGTGCATTGCCTAGCCTTGCGTTCTCATGCCTTAGCCTTGCCTCGCGTGACCGTGCTTTCCCATGCGTTACCCTTTCCTTGCCTTGCCGTGCATTGCCTAGCGTGCGTTGTCGTGCCTTAGCCTTGTTTCCCCTTGCCGTGCCGTTCCTTCCGTTACCATTGCCTTTCCTTGCTTTCCCTTGCCTTCCTTACCTTCCGTTACCCTTTGCTTGCCTTCCGTGCATTGCCTTGCCTTGCGTTGTTGTGCCTTAGCCTTATCTCGCCTTACCGTGCCTTCCTTTGCTTTAAGCTTTCCTTGCATTGTCGTGCATTGCCTAGCCTTGCGTTGTCGTGCATTAACCTTGCCTAGCCTCACCGTACCTTGCCTTGCGTTACCCTTTCCTTGCCTTGCCATGCATTTCCTAGCCGTGTGTTGTCGTGCCTTAGCCTTGTTTCCCCTTGCCGTTGCGTGCCTTTTGTTACACTTGACTTGCCTGGCTTTGCCTTGCCTTCCTTTCCTTCCGTTACTCTTTCCTTGCCTTGCCGTGCATTGCCTAGCCCTGCGTTGTCGTGCCTTAGCCTTGTTACCCCTTGCCGTGCCGTTCCTTCCGTTACCCTTGCCTTCCCTTGCTTTCCCTTGCATTCCTTGCGTTCCGTTACTCTTTGCTTGCTTTCCGTGCATTGCCTAGCCTTGCGTTGTGATGCCTTAGGCTTGCCTCGCCTGACCGTGCTTTCCCATGCGTTACCCTTTCCTTGCCTTGCCGTGCATTGCCTAGCGTGCGTTGTCGTGCCTTAGCCTTGATTCCCCTTGCCGTGGCGTGCCTTTTGTTACACTTGACTTGCCTGGCTTTGCCTTGCCTTCCTTTCCTTCCGTTACTCTTTCCTTGCCTTGCCGTGCATTGCCTAGCATTGCATTGTCGTGCCTTATCCTTGCCTCACCTGACCGTGCCTTCACCTGCGTTACCCTTTCCTTGCCTTGCCGTGCATTGCCTAGCCCTGCGTTGTCGTGCCTTAGCCTTGTTACCCCTTGCCGTGCCGTTCCTTCCGTTACCCTTGCCTTCCCTTGCTTTCCCTTGCTTTCCTTGCGTTCCGTTACACTTTGCTTGCTTTCCGTGCATTGCCTAGCCTTGCGTTGACCTTCCTTAGCCTTGCCTCGCCTGACCGTGCTTTCCCATGCGTTACCCTTTCCTTGCCTTGCCGTACATGGCCTATCGTGCGTTGTCGTGCCTTAGCCTTGTTTCCCCTTGCCGTGCCGTTCCTTCCGTTACACTTGCCTTTCCTTGCTTTCCCTTGCCTTCCTTACCTTCCGTTACTCTTTGCTTGCCTTCCGTGCATTGCCTATCCTTGCCTCGCCTGACCGTACTTTCCCATGCGTTACCCTTTCCTTGTCTTGCCGTTCATTGCCTAGAGTTCGGTGTCGTGCCTTAGCCTTGTTTCCCCTTGCCGTGCAGTTCCTTCCGTTACACTTGCCTTTCTTTGCTTTCCCTTGCCTTCCTTACCTTCTGTTACTCTTTGCTTGCCTTCCGTGCATTGCCTAGCCTTGCGTTGTCGTGCCTTAGCCTTATCTCGCCTGACCGTGCCTTCCTTTGCTTTAAGCTTTCCTTGCATTGTCGTGCATCGCCTAGCCTTGCGTTTTCGGGCATTAGCCTTGGCTAGCCTCACCGTGCCTTTCCTTGCGTTAACTTTTGCTTGCCTTGCTGTGCATTTCCTAGCCGTGCGTTGTCGTGCCTTAGCCTTGTTTCCCCTTGCCGTGCCGTTCCTTCCGTTACACTTGCCTTTCTTTGCTTTCCCTTGCCTTCGTTACCTTCCGTTACTCTTTGCTAGCCTTCCGTGCATTGCCTAGCCTGCATTGCCTAGCCGTGCGTTGTCGTGCCTTGGCCTTGCCTCGCCTGAACGTGCTTTCCCATGCGTTACCCTTTCCTTGCCTTGCCGTGCATTGCCTAGCCTACGTTGCCGTGCCTTAGCCTTGTTTCCCCTTGCCGTGCCGTTCCTTCCATTACCCTTGCCTTCCCTTGCTTTCCCTTGCCTTCCTTGCGTTCCGTTACTCTTTGCTTGCTTTCCGTGCATTGCCTAGCCTTGCGTTGTCATGCCTTAGCCTTGCCTCGCCTGACCGTGCTTTCCCATGCGTTACCCTTTCCTTGCCTTGCCGTGCATTGCCTAGCGTGCGTTGTCGTGCCTTAGCCTTGTTTCCCCTTGCCGTGCCGTTCCTTCCGTTACCATTGCCTTTCCTTGCTTTCCCTTGACTTGCTTACCTTCCGTTACTCTTTGTTTGCCTTCCGTGCATTGCGTAGCCTTGCGTTGTCGTGCCTTAGCCTTATCTCGCCTGACCGTGCCTTCCTTTGCTTTAAGCTTTCCTTGCATTGTCGTGCATTGCCTAGCCTTGGGTTGTCGTGCATTAACCTTGCCTAGCCTCACCGTGCCTTGCCTTGCGTTACCCTTTCCTTGCCTTGCCGTGCATTGCCTAGCCGTGCGTTGTCGTGCCTTAGCCTTGGTTCCCCTTGCCGTGCCGTGCCTTTTGTTACACTTGCCTTGCCTGGCTTTGCCATGCCTTCCTTTCCTTCCGTTACTCTTTCCTTGCCTTGCCGTGCATTGCCTAGCCTTGCATTGTCGTGCCTTATCCTTGCCTCACCTGACCGTGCCTTCCCCTGCGTTACCCTTTCCTTGCCTTGCCGTGCATTGCCTAGCCCTGCGTTGTCGTGCCTTAGCCTTCTTACCCCTTGCCGTGCCGTTCCTTCCGTTACCCTTGCCTTCCCTTGCTTTCCCTTGCCTTCCTTGCGTTCCGTTACTCTTTGCTTGCTTTCCGTGCATTGCCTAGCCTTACGTTGTCATGCCTTAGCCTTGCCTCGCCTGACCGTGCTTTCCCATGCGTTACCCTTTCCTTGCCTTGCCGTGAATTGCCTAGCGTGCGTTGTCGTGCCTTAGCCTTGTTTCCCCTTGCCGTGCCGTTCCTTCCGTTACACTTGCCTTTCCTAGCTTTCCCTTGCCTTCCTTACCTTCCGTTACTCTTTGCTTGCCTTCCGTGCATTGCCTAGCCTTGCGTTGTCGTGCCTTAGCCTTGCCTCGCCTGACCGTGCTTTCCCATGCGTTACCCTTTCCTTGCCTTGCCGTTCATTGCC
This sequence comes from Macrotis lagotis, assembly GCF_037893015.1. Taxonomy (NCBI): domain Eukaryota; kingdom Metazoa; phylum Chordata; class Mammalia; order Peramelemorphia; family Peramelidae; genus Macrotis; species Macrotis lagotis. Next base: position 10,997 of record NW_027422322.1, read on the forward strand.
TAGCGTTCGGTGTCGTGCCTTAGACTTGTTCCCCCTTGCCGTGCCGTTCCTTCCGTTACCCTTGCCTTTCCTTGCTTTTCCTTGCCTTCCTTACCTTCCGTTACTCTTTGCTTGCCTTCCCTGAATTGCCTAGCCTTGCGTTGTAGTGCCTTTGCCTTATCTCGCCTGACCTTGCCTTCCTTTGCTTTAAGCTTTCCTTCCATTGTCGTGCATTGCCTAGCCTTGCGTTTCCGTGCAATAGCCTTGCCTAGCCTCACCGTGCCTTGCCTTGCGTTACCCTTTGCTTGCCTTGCCGTGCATTGCCTAGCCGTGCGTTGTCGTGCCTTAGCCTTGTTTCCCCTTGCCGTGCAGTTCCTTCCGTTACACTTGCCTTTCTTTGCTTTCCCTTGCCTTCCTTACCTTCCGTTACTCTTTGCTTGCCTTCCGTGCATTGCCTAGCCTTGCGTTGTCGTGCCTTAGCCTTGCCTCGCCTGAACGTGCTTTCCCATGCGTTACTCTTTCCTTGCCTTGCCGTGCATTGCCCAGCCTGCGTTGCCGTGCCTTAGCCTTGTTTCCCCTTGCCGTGCAGTTCCTTCCGTTACCCTTGCCTTTCCTTGCTTTTCCTTGCCTTGCTTACCTTCCGTTACTCTTTGCTTCCCTTCCCTGCATTACCTAGCCTTGCGTTGTCGTGCCTTAGCCTTATCTCGCCTGACCGTGCCTTCCTTTGCTTTAAGCTTTCCTTGCATTGTCGTGCATTGCCTAGCCTTGCGTTGTCGTGCATTAGCCTTGCCTAGCCTCACCGTGCCTTGCCTTGCGTTACCCTTTCCTTGCCTTGCCATGCATTTCCTAGCCGTGTGTTGTCGTGCCTTAGCCTTGTTTCCCCTTGCCGTTGCGTGCCTTTTGTTACACTTGACTTGCCTGGCTTTGCCTTGCCTTCCTTTCCTTCCGTTACTCTTTCCTTGCCTTGCCGTGCATTGCCTAGCCCTGCGTTGTCGTGCCTTAGCCTTGTTACCCCTTGCCGTGCCGTTCCTTCCGTTACCCTTGCCTTCCCTTGCTTTCCCTTGCCTTCCTTGCGTTCCGTTATTCTTTGCTTGCCTTCCGTGCATTGCCTAGCCTTGCGTTGTCGAGCCTTAGCCTTATCTCGCCTGACCGTGCCTTCCTTTGCTTTAAGCTTTCCTTGCATTGTCGTGCATTGCCTAGCCTTGCGTTGTCGTGCATTAGCCTTGCCTAGCCTCACCGTGCCTTGCCTTGCGTTACCCTTTAATTGCCTTGCCGTGCATTGCCTAGCCGTGCGTTGTCGTGCCTTAGCCTTGTTTCCCCTTGCCGTGCCGTTCCTTCCGTTACACTTGCCTTCCTTGCGTTCCGTTACTCTTTGCTTGCTTTCCGTGCATTGCCTAGCCTTGCGTTGTCATGCCTTAGCCTTGCCTCGCCTGACCGTGCTTTCGCATGCGTTACCCTTTCCTTGTCTTGCCGTGCATTGCCTAGCGTGCGTTGTCGTGCCTTAGCCTTGTTTCCCCTTGCCCTGCCGTTCCTTTCTTTACCATTACCTTTCCTTGCTTTCCCTTGCCTTCCTTACCTTCCGTTACTCTTTGCTTGCCTTCCGTGCATTGCCTAGCCTTGCGTTGTTGTGCCTTAGCCTTATCTCGCCTGACCGTGCCTTCCTTTGCTTTAAGCTTTCCTTGCATTGTCGTGCATTGCCTAGCCTTGCGTTGTCGTGCATTAACCTTGCCTAGCCTCACCGTGCCTTGCCTTGCGTTACCCTTTCCTTGCCTTGCCGTGCATTTCCTAGCCGTGTGTTGTCGTGCCTTAGCCTTGTTACCCCTTGCCGTGCCGTTCCTTCCGTTACCCTTGCCTTCCCTTGCTTTCCCTTTCCTTCCTTGCATTCCGTTACTCCTTGCTTGCTTACCGTGCATTGCCTAGCCTTGCGTTGGCTTTCCTTAGCCTTGCCTCGCCTGACCGTGCTTTCCCATGCGTTACCCTTTCCTTGCCTTGCCGTGCATTGCCTAGCGTGCGTTGTCGTGCCTTAGCCTTGTTTCCCCTTGCCGTGCCGTTCCTTCCGTTACACTTGGCTTTCTTTGCTTTCCCTTGCCTTCCTTACCTTCCGTTACTCTTTGCTTTCCTTCCGTGCATTGCCATGCCTTGCGTTGTCGTGCCTTAGCCTTGCCTCCCCTGACCGTTGTTTCCCATGCGTTACCCTTTCCTTCCCTTGCCGTGCATTGCCTAGCGTGCGTTGTCGTGCCTTAGACTTGTTTCCCCTTGCCGTGCCGTTCCTTCCGTTACCATTGCCTTTCCTTGCTTTCCTTTGCCTTCCTTACCTTCCGTTACTCTTTCCTTGCCTTCCCTGCATTGCCTAGCCTTGCGTTGTCGTGCCTTAAACTTATCTCTTCTAACCGTGCCTTCCTTTGCTTTAAGCTTTACTTGCAGTGTCGTGCATTGCCTAGCCTTGCGTTGTCGTGCATTAGCCTTGCCTAGCCTCACCGTGCCTTGCCTTGCGTTACCCTTTACTTGCCTTGCCGTGCATTTCCTAGCCGTGTGTTGTCGTGCCTTAGCCTTGTTTCCCCTTGCCGTTGCGTGCCTTTTGATACACTTGCCTTGCCTGGCTTTGCCTTGCCTTCCTTTCCTTCCGTTACTCTTTCCTTGCCTTGCCGTGCATTGCCTAGCCTTGCATTGTCGTGCCTTATCCTTGCCTCACATGACCGTGCCTTCCCCCGCGTTACCCTTTCCTTGCCTTGCCGTGCATTGCCTAGCCCTGCGTTGTCGTGCCTTAGCCTTGTTACCCCTTGCCGTGCCGTTCCTTCCGTTACCCTTGCCTTCCCTTGCTTTCCCTTGCCTTCCTTGCGTTCCGTTACTCTTTGCTTGCCTTCCGTGCATTGCCTAGCCTTGCGTTGTCGTGCCTTAGCCTTGTTTCCCCTTGCCGTGCCGTTCCTTCCGTTACACTTGCCTTTCTTTGCTTTCCCTTCCCTTCCTTACCTTCCGTTACTCTTTGCTAGCCTTCCGTGCATTTCCTAGCCTTGCGTTGTCGTGCCTTAGCCTTGCCTCGCCTGAACGTGCTTTCCCATGCGTTACCCTTTCCTTGCCTTGCCGTGCATTGCCTAGCCTACGTTGCCGTGCCTTAGCCTTGTTTCCCCTTGCCGTGCCGTTCCTTCCATTACCCTTGCCTTCCCTTGCTTTCCCTTGCCTTCCTTGCGTTCCGTTACTCTTTGCTTGCTTTCCGTGCATTGCCTAGCCTTGCGTTCTCATGCCTTAGCCTTGCCTCGCGTGACCGTGCTTTCCCATGCGTTACCCTTTCCTTGCCTTGCCGTGCATTGCCTAGCGTGCGTTGTCGTGCCTTAGCCTTGTTTCCCCTTGCCGTGCCGTTCCTTCCGTTACCATTGCCTTTCCTTGCTTTCCCTTGCCTTCCTTACCTTCCGTTACCCTTTGCTTGCCTTCCGTGCATTGCCTTGCCTTGCGTTGTTGTGCCTTAGCCTTATCTCGCCTGACCGTGCCTTCCTTTGCTTTAAGCTTTCCTTGCATTGTCGTGCATTGCCTCGCCTTGCGTTGTCGTGCATTAACCTTGCCTAGCCTCACCGTGCCTTGCCTTGCGTTACCCTTTCCTTGCCTTGCCATGCATTTCCTAGCCGTGTGTTGTCGTGCCTTAGCCTTGTTTCCCCTTGCCGTTGCGTGCCTTTTCTTACACTTGACTTGCCTGGCTTTGCCTTGCCTTCCTTTCCTTCCGTTACTCTTTCCTTGCCTTGCCGTGCATTGCCTAGCCCTGCGTTGTCGTGCCTTAGCCTTGTTACCCCTTGCCGTGCCGTTCCTTTCGTTACCCTTGCCTTCCTTTGCTTTCCCTTGCCTTCCTTGCGTTCCGTTACTCTTTGCTTGCTTTCCGTGCATTGCCTAGCCTTGCGTTGTGATGCCTTAGGCTTGCCTCGCCTGACCGTGCTTTCCCATGCGTTACCCTTTCCTTGCCTTGCCGTGCATTGCCTAGCGTGCGTTGTCGTGCCTTAGCCTTGTTTCCCCTTGCCGTGCCGTTCCTTCCGTTACACTTGCCTTTCCTTGCTTTCCCTTGCCTTCCTTACCTTCCGTTACTCTATGCTTGCCTTCCGTGCATTGCCTAGCCTTGCGTTGTCGAGCCTTAGCCTTATCTCGCCTGACCGTGCCTTCCTTTGCTTTAAGCTTTCCTTGCATTGTCGTGCATTGCCTAGCCTTGCGTTGTCGTGCATTAGCCTTGCCTAGCCTCACCGTGCCTTGCCTTGCGTTACCCTTTCCTTGCCTTGCCGTGCATTGCCTAGCCGTGCGTTGTCGTGCCTTAGCCTTGATTCCCCTTGCCGTGGCGTGCCTTTTGTTACACTTGACTTGCCTGGCTTTGCCTTGCCTTCCTTTCCTTCCGTTACTCTTTCCTTGCCTTGCCGTGCATTGCCTAGCCCTGCGTTGCCGTGCCTTATCCTTGCCTCACCTGACCGTGCCTTCACCTGCGTTACCCTTTCCTTGCCTTGCCGTGCATTGCCTAGCCCTGCGTTGTCGTGCCTTAGCCTTCTTACCCCTTGCCGTGCCGTTCCTTCCTTTACCCTTGCCTTCCCTTGCTTTCCCTTGCCTTCCTTGCGTTCCGTTACACTTTGCTTGCTTTCCGTGCATTGCCTAGCCTTGCGTTGACATTCCTTAGCCTTGCCTCGCCTGACCGTGCTTTCCCATGCGTTACCCTTTCCTTCCCTTGCCGTGCATGGCCTATCGTGCGTTGTCGTGCCTTAGCCTTGTTTCCCCTTGCCGTGCCGTTCCTTCCGTTACCCTTGCCTTCCCTTGCTTTCCCTTGCCTTCCTTGCGTTCCGTTACTCTTTGCTTGCCTTCCGTGCATTGCCTAGCCTTGCCTCGCCTGACCGTGCTTTCCCATGCGTTACCCTTTCCTTGCCTTGAGGTTCATTGCCTAGCGTTCGGTGTCGTGCCTTAGCCTTGTTTCCCCTTGCCGTGCAGTTCCTTCCGTTACACATGCCTTTCTTTGCTTTCCCTTGCCTTCCTTACCTTCTGTTACTCTTTGCTTGCCTTCCGTGCATTGCCTAGCCTTGCGTTGTCGTGCCTTAGCCTTGCCTCGCCTGAACTTGCTTTCCCATGCGTTACCCTTTCCTTGCCTTGCCGTGCATTGCCCAGCCTGCGTTGCCGTGCCTTAGCCTTGTTTCCGCTTCCCGTGCCGTTCCTTCCGTTACCCTTGCCTTTCCTTGCTTTTCCTTGCCTTCCTTACCTTCCGTTACTCTTTGCTTGCCTTCCCTGCATTGCCTAGCCTTGCGTTGTCGTGCCTTAGCCTTATCTCGCCTGACCATGCCTTCCTTTGCTTTAAGCTTTCCTTGCATTGTCGTGCATTGCCTAGCCTTGCGTTGTCGTGCATTAGCCTTACCTAGCCTCACCGTGCCTTGCCTTGCTTTACCCTTTCCTTGCCTTGCCGTGCATTGCCTAGCCGTGCGTTGTCGTGCCTTAGCCTTGTTTCCCCTTGCCGTGCCGTTCCTTCCGTTACACTTGCCTTTCTTTGCTTTCCCTTGCCTTCCTTACCTTCCGTTACTCTTTGCTAGCCTTCCGTGCATTTCCTAGCCTTGCGTTGTCGTGCCTTAGCCTTGCCTCGCCTGACCGTGCTTTCCCATGCGTTACCCTTTCCTTGCCTTGCCGTGCATTGCCTAGCGTGCGTTGTCATGCCTTAGCCTTGTTTCCCCTTGCCGTGCCGTTCCTTCCGTTACCATTCCCTTTCCTTGCTTTCCCTTGCCTTCCTTACCTTCCATTACTCTTTGCTTGCCTTCCGTGCATTGCCTAGCCTTGCGTTGTCGTGCCTTAGCCTTATCTCGCCTTACCGTGCCTTCCTTTGCTTTAAGCTTTCCTTGCATTGTCGTGCATTGCCTAGCCTTGCGTTGTCGTGCATTAGCCTTGCCTAGCCTCACCGTGCCTTGCCTTGCGTTACCCTTTACTTGCCTTGCCGTGCATTTCCTAGCCGTGTGTTGTCGTGCCTTAGCCTTGTTTCCCCTTGCCGTTGCGTGCCTTTTGTTACACTTGCCTTGCCTGGCTTTGCCTTGCCTTCCTTTCCTTCCGTTACTCTTTCCTTGCCTTGCCGTGCATTGCCTAGCCTTGCATTGTCGTGCCTTATCCTTGCCTCACCTGACCGTGCCTTCCCCTGCGTTACCCTTTCTTTGCCTTGCCGTGCATTGCCTAGCCCTGCGTTGTCGTGCCTTAGCCTTGTTACCCCTTGCCGTGCCGTTCCTTCCGTTACCCTTGCCTTCCCTTGCTTTCCCTTGCCTTCCTTGCGTTCCGTTTCTCTTTGCTTGCTTTCCGTGCATTGCCTAGCCTTGCGTTGTCATGCCTTAGGCTTGCCTCGCCTGACCGTGCTTTCCCATGCGTTACCCTTTCCTTGCCTTGCCGTGCATTGCCTAGCGTGCGTTGTCGTGCCTTAGCCTTGTTTCCCCTTGCCGTGCCGTTCCTTCCGTTACACTTGCCTTTCTTTGCTTTCCCTTGCCTTCCTTACCTTCCGTTACTCTTTGCTTGCCTTCCGTGCATTGCCTAGCCTTGCGTTGTCGTGCCTTAGCCTTATCTCGCCTGACCGTGCCTTCCTTTGCTTTAAGCTTTCCTTGCATTGTCGTGCATTGCCTAGCCTTGCGTTGTCGTGCATTAGCCTTGCCTAGCCTCACCGTTCCTTGCCTTGCGTTACCCTTTCCTTGCCTTGCCGTGCATTGCCTAGCCGTGCGTTGTCGTGCCTTAGCCTTGATTCCCCTTGCCGTGGCGTGCCTTTTGTTACACTTGCCTTGCCTGGCTTTGCCTTGCCTTCCTTTCCTTCCGTTACTCTTTCCTTGCCTTGCCGTGCATTGCCTAGCCTTGCATTGTCGTGCCTTATCCTTGCCTCACCTGACCGTGCCTTCCCCTGCGTTACCCTTTCCTTGCCTTGCCGTGCATTGCCTAGCCCTGCGTTGTCGTGCCTTAGCCTTGTTACCCCTTGCCGTGCCGTTCCTTCCGTTACCCTTGCCTTCCCTTGCTTTCCCTTGCCTTCCTTGCGTTCCGTTACAGTTTGCTTGCTTTCCGTGCATTGCCTAGCCTTGCGTTGTCATTCCTTAGCCTTGCCTCGCCTGACCGTGCTTTCCCATGCGTTACCCTTTCCTTGCCTTGCCGTGCATGGCCTAGCGTGCGTTGTCGTGCCTTAGCCTTGTTTCCCCTTGCCGTGCCGTTCCTTCCGTTACACTTGCCTTTCCTTGCTTTCCCTTGCCTTCCTTACCTTCCGTTACTCTTTGCTTGCCTTCCGTGCATTGCCTAGCCTTGCCTCGCCTGACCGTGCTTTCCCATGCGTTACCCTTTCCTTGCCTTGCCGTTCATTGCCTAGCGTTCGGTGTCGTGCCTTAGCCTTGTTTCCCCTTGCCGTGCCGTTCCTTCCGTTACACTTGCCTTTCTTTGCTTTCCCTTGCCTTCCTTACCTTCCGTTACTCTTTGCTTGCCTTCCGTGCATTGCCTAGCCTTCCGTTGTCGTGCCTTAGCCTTGCCTCGCCTGAACGTGCTTTCCCATGCGTTACCCTTTCCTTGCCTTGCCGTGCATTGCCCAGCCTGCGTTGCCGTGCCTTAGCCTTGTTTCCGCTTCCCGTGCCGTTCCTTCCGTTACCCTTGCCTTCCCTTGCTTTCCCTTGCCTTCCTTGCGTTCCGTTACCCTTTCCTTGCCTTGCCGTGCATTGCCTAGCGTGCGTTGTCGTGCCTTAGCCTTGTTTCCCCTTGCCGTGCCGTTCCTTCCGTTACACTTGCCTTTCTTTGCTTTCCCTTGCCTTCCTTACCTTCCGTTACTCTTTGCTTGCCTTCCCTGCATTGCCTAGCCTTGCGTTGTCGTGCCTTAGCCTTATCTCGCCTGACCGTGCCTTCCTTTGCTTTAAGCTTTCCTTGCATTTTCGTGCATTGCCTAGCCTTGCGTTGTCGTGCATTAGCCTTGCCTAGCCTCACCGTGCCTTGCCTTGCGTTACCCTTTCCTTGCCTTGCCCTGCATTGCCTAGCCGTGCGTTGTCGTGCCGTAGCCTTGATTCCCCTTGCCGTGGCGTGCCTTTTGTTACACTTGCCTTGCCTGGCTTTGCCTTGCCTTCCTTTCCTTCCGTTACTCTTTCCTTGCCTTGCCGTGCATTGCCTAGCCTTGCATTGTCGTGCCTTATCCTTGCCTCACCTGACCGTGCCTTCCCTTGCGTTACCCTTTCCTTGCCTTGCCGTGCATTGCCTAGCCCTGCGTTGTCGTGCCTTAGCCTTCTTACCCCTTGCCGTGCCGTTCCTTCCGTTACCCTTGCCTTCCCTTGCTTTCTCTTGCCTTCCTTGCGTTCCGTTACTCTTTGCTTGCTTTCCGTGCATTGCCTAGCCTTGCGTTGTCATGCCTTAGCCTTGCCTCGCCTGACCGTGCTTTCCCATGCGTTACCCTTTCCTTGCCTTGCCGTGCATTGCCTAGCGTGCGTTGTCGTGCCTTAGCCTTGTTTCCCCTTGCCGTGCCGTTCCTTCTGTTACCCTTGCCTTTCCTTGCTTTTCCTTGCCTTCCTTACCTTCCGTTACTCTTTGCTTGCCTTCCCTGAATTGCCTAGCCTTGCGTTGTCGTGCCTTTGCCTTATCTCGCCTGACCTTGCCTTCCTTTGCTTTAAGCTTTCCTTGCATTGTCGTGCATTGCCTAGCCTTGCGTTTCCGTGCATTAGCATTGCCTAGCTTCACCGTGCCTTGCATTGCGTTACCCTTTGCTTGCCTTGCCGTGCATTGCCTAGCCGTGCGTTGTCGTGCCTTAGCCTTGTTTCCCCTTGCCGTGCAGTTCCTTCCTTTACACTTGCCTTTCTTTGCTTTCCCTTGCCTTCCTTACCTTCCGTTACTCTTTGCTTGCCTTCCGTGCATTGCCTAGCCTTGCGTTGTCGTGCCTTAGCCTTGCCTCGCCTGAACGTGCTTTCCCATGCGTTACCCTTTCCTTGCCTTGCCGTGCATTGCCCAGCCTGCGTTGCCGTGCCTTAGCCTTCTTTCCCCTTGCCGTGCAGTTCCTTCCGTTACCCTTGCGTTTCCTTGCTTTTCCTTGCCTTGCTTACCTTCCGTTACTCTTTACTTCCCTTCCCTGCATTGCCTAGCCTTGCGTTGTCGTGCCTTAGCCTTATCTCGCCTGACCGTGCCTTCCTTTGCTTTAAGCTTTCCTTGCATTGTCGTGCATTGCCTAGCCTTGCGTTGTCGTGCATTAGCCTTGCCTAGCCTCACCGTGCCTTGCCTTGCCTTACCCTTTCCTTGCCTTGCCATGCATTTCCTAGCCGTGTGTTGTCGTGCCTTAGCCTTGTTTCCCCTTGCCGTTGCGTGCCTTTTGTTACACTTGACTTGCCTGGCTTTGCCTTTCCTTCCTTTCCTTCCGTTACTCTTTCCTTACCTTGCCATGCATTGCCTAGACCTGCGTTGTCGTGCCTTGGCCTTGTTACCCCTTGCCGTGCCGTTCCTTCCGTTACCCTTGCCTTCCCTTGCTTTCCCTTGCCTTCCTTGCGTTCCGTTACTCTTTGCTTGCTTTCCGTGCATTGCCTAGCCTTGCGTTGTCATGCCTTAGGCTTGCCTCGCCTGACCGTGCTTTCCCATGCGTAACTCTTTCCTTGCCTTGCCGTGCATTGCCTAGCGTGCGTTGTCGTGCCTTAGCCTTGTTTCCCCTTGCCGTGCCGTTCCTTCCCTTACACTTGCCTGTCTTTGCTTTCCCTTGCCTTCCTTACCTTCCGTTACTCTTTGCTAGCCTTCCGTGCATTTCCTAGCCTTGCGTTGTCGTGCCTTAGCCTTGCCTCGCCTGAACGTGCTTTCCCATGCGTTACCCTTTCCTTGCCTTGCCGTGCATTGCCTAGCCTACGTTGCCGTGCCTTAGCCTTGTTTCCCCTTGCCGTGCCGTTCCTTCCATTACCCTTGCCTTCCCTTGCTTTCCCTTGCCTTCCTTGCGTTCCGTTACTCTTTGCTTGCTTTCCGTGCATTGCCTAGCCTTGCGTTGTCATGCCTTAGCCTTGCCTCGCGTGACCGTGCTTTCCCATGCGTTACCCTTTCCTTGCCTTGCCGTGCATTGCCTAGCGTGCGTTGTCGTGCCTTAGCCTTGTTTCCCCTTGCCGTGCCGTTCCTTCCGTTACACTTGCCTTTCTTAGCTTTCCCTTGCCTTCCTTACCTTCCGTTACTCTTTGCTTGCCTTCCGTGCATTGCCTAGCCTTGCGTTGTCGTGCCTTAGCCTTATCTCGCCTGACCGTGCCTTCCTTTGCTTTAAGCTTTCCTTGCCTTGCCGTTCATTGCCTAGCCTTGCATTGTCGTGCCTTATCCTTGCCTCACCTGACCGTGCCTTCCCCTGCGTTACCCTTTCCTTGCCTTGCCGTGCATTGCCTAGCCCTGCGTTGTCGTGCCTTAGCCTTGTTACCCCTTGCCGTGCCGTTCCTTCCGTTACCCTTGCCTTCCCTTGCTTTCCCTTGCCTTCCTTGCGTTCCGTTACTCTTTGCTTGCTTTCCGTGCATTGCCTAGCCTTGCGTTGTCATGCCTTAGGCTTGCCTCGCCTGACCGTGCTTTCCCATGCGTGACCCTTTCCTTGCCTTGCCGTGCATTGCCTAGCGTGCGTTGTCGTGCCTTAGCCTTGTTTCCCCTTGCCGTGCCGTTCCTTCCGTTACACTTGCCTTTCCTTGCTTTCCCTTGCCTTCCTTACCTTCCGTTAATCTTTGCTTGCCTTCCGTGCATTGCCTAGCCTTGCGTTGTCGTGCCTTAGCCTTGCCTCGCCTGACCGTGCTTTCCCATGCGTTACCCTTTCCTTGCCTTGCCGTTCATTGCCTAGAGTTCGGTGTTGTGCCTTAGACTTGTTCCCCCTTGCCGTGCCGTTCCTTCCGTTACCCTTGCCTTTCCTTGCTTTTCCTTGCCTTCCTTACCTTCCGTTACTCTTTGCTTGCCTTCCCTGAATTGCCTAGCCTTGCGTTGTCGTTCCTTTGCCTTATCTCGCCTGACCTTGCCTTCCTTTCCTTTAAGCTTTCCTTGCATTGTCGTGCATTGCCTAGCCTTGCGTTTCCGTGCATTAGCCTTACCTAGCCTCACCGTGCCTTGCCTTGCGTTACCCTTTGCTTGCCTTGCCGTGCATTGCCTAGCCGTGCGTTGTCGTGCCTTAGCCTTGTTTCCCCTTGCCGTGCAGTTCCTTCCGTTACACTTGCCTTTCTTTGCTTTCCCTTGCCTTCCTTACCTTCCGTTACTCTTTGCTTGCATTCCGTGCATTGCCTAGCCTTGCGTTGTCGTGCCTTAGCCTTGCGTCGCCTGAACGTGCTTTCCCATGCGTTACCCTTTCCTTGCCTTGCCCTGCATTGCCCAGCCTGCGTTGCCGTGCCTTAGCCTTGTTTCCCCTTGCCGTGCAGTTCCTTCCGTTACCCTTGCCTTTCCTTCCTTTCCCTTGCCTTCCTTACCTTCCGTTACTCTTTGCTTGCCTTCCGTGCATTGCCTAGCCTTGCGTTGTCGTGCCTTAGCCTTGCCTCGCCTGACCGTGCCTTGCCTTGCGTTACCCTTTCCTTGACTTACCGTGCATTGCCTAGGCTTGCGTTGTCGTTCATTAGCCTTGCCTTGCCTCACCGTGCCTTGCCTTGCGTTACCCTTTCCTTGCCTTGCCGTGCATTGCCTAGCACTGCATTGTCGTGCCTTAGCTTTGTTTCCCCTTACCGTGCCGTTCCTTCCGTTGCCCTTGCCTTCCCTTGCTTTCCCTTGCCTTCCTTGCCTTCAGTTAATCTTTGCTTGCCTTCCGTTCTTTGCTTAGCCTTGGGTTGTCGTGCCTTAGCCTTGCCTCGCCTGACCGTGCCTTCCCTTGCGTTACTCTTTCCTTGCCTAGCCGTGCTCTGCCTAGCCGTGCGTTGTCGTGCCTTAGCCTTGTTTCAACTTGCCATAGCCTTGCTTGCGTTGCCTTGCTTTGCCTTGCCTTCCATGCCTTCCGTTACTCTTTGCTTGCCTTCCGTGCATTGCCTAGCCTTGCGTTGTCGTGTCTTAGCCTTGCCTCGCCTAACCGTGCCTTGCTGTGCGTTACCCTTTCCTTGCCTTGCCGTGCATTGTCTAGCCGTGCGTTGTCGTGCATTAGCCTTGCCTTGCCTTACCGTGCCTTGCCTTGCGTTACCCTTTCCTTGCCTTGCCGTGCATTGCCTAGCCGTGCGTTGTCGTGCCTTAGCCTTGTTTCCCCTTGCCGTGCCGTTCCTTCCGTTACCCTTGCCTTTCCTTGCTTTCCCTTGCCTTCCTTGCCTTCCGTTACTCTTTGCTTGCCTTCCGTGCATTGCCTAACCTTGCGTTGTCGTGCCTTAGCCTTGCCTCGCCTGACCGTGCCTTGCCTTGCGTTACCCTTTCCTTGCCTTGCCGTGCATTGCCTAGCCGTGCGTTGTCGTGCATTTGCCTTGCCTTGCCGTACCGTGCCTTGCCTTGCGTTACCCTTTCCCTGCCTGCCCGTGCATTGCCTAGACGTGCGTTGCCGTTCCTTAGCCTTGTTTCCCCTTGCCGTGCCTTGCCTTTTGTTACACTTGCCTTGCCTAGCTTTGCCTTGCCTTCCTTTCCTTCCGTTACTCTTTCCTTGCCTAGCCGTGCACTGCCTAGCCTTGCGTTGTCGTGCATTAGCCTTGCCTCCCCAAACCGTGCCTTGCCTTGCGTTACCATTTCCTTGCCATGCCCTGCATTGCCTAGCCCTGTGTTGTCGTGCCTTAGTCTTGTTTGCCCTTACCGTGCCGTTCCTTCCGTTACCCTTGCCTTCCCCTGCTTTCCCTTGCCTTCCTTGCCTTCCGTTACCCTTTGCTTGCCTTCCGTGCATTGCCTAGCCTTGCGTTGTCGTGCCTTAGCCTTGCCTCGCCTGACCGTGCCTTGCCTTGCGTTACCCTTTACTTGCCTTGCCGTGAATTGCCTAGCCGTGCGTTGTCGTGCATCAGCCTTGCCTTGCCTGACCGTGCCTTGCCTGGCGTTACCCTTATCTTGCCTTGCTTTCCCTTGCTTTCCTTGCCTTCCGTTACTCTTTGCTTACCTTCCGTGCTTTGCCTAGCTTTGCGTTGTCGTGCCTTAGCCTTGCCTCGCCTGACAGTGCCTTGCCTTGCGTTACCCTTTCCTTGCATTGCCGTGCACTGCCTAGCCTTGCCTTGTCGTGCATTAGCCTTGCCTTGCCTGACCGTGCCTTGCCTGGCGTTACCCTTTCCTTGCCTTGCCGTGCATTGCCTAGCCGTGCCTTGTCGTGATTTAGCCTTGTTTCCCCTTGCCGTGCCGTTCCTTCCGTTACCCTTGCCTTGCCTTGTTTTCCCTTGCCTTCCTTGCCTTCCGTTACTCTTTGCTTGCCTTCCGTGCATTGCCTAGCCTTGGGATGTCGTGCCTTAGCCTTGCCTCGCCTGATCGTGCCTTGCCTTGCCTTACCCTTTCCTTGCCTTGCCGTGCATTGCCTAGCGTTGCGTTGTCGTGCATTAGCCTTGCCTTGCCTGACCGTGCCTTGCCTGGCGTTACCCTTTCCTTGCCTTGCCGTGCATTGCCTAGCCGTGCGTTGTCGTGCCTTAGCCTTGTTTCCCCTTGCCGTGCCGTTCCTTCCGTTACCCTTGCCTTGCCTTGCTTTCGCTTGCCTTCCTTCGTTTCCGTTACTCTTTGCTTGCCTTCCGTGCATTGCCTAGCCTTGCGTTGTCGTGCATTAGCCTTGCCTTGCCTCACCGTGCCATGCCTTGCGTTACCTTTTCCTTGGTTGGCCGTGCATTGCCTAGCCGTGCGTTGTCGTGCCTTAGCCTTGTTTCACCTTGCCATAACCTTGCTTGCTTTGCCTTGCTTTGCCTTGCCTTCCTTGCCTTCCGTTACTCTTTGCTTGCCTTCCGTGCATTGCCTAGCCTTGCGCTGTCGTGCCTTAGCCTTTTCTCACCTTGCAATAGCCTTCCTTGCGTTGCCTTGCTTTGCCTTGCATTCCTTGCCTTCCGTTACTCTTTGCTTGCGTTCCGTGCATTGCCTAACCTTGCGTTGTCGTGCCTTTGCCTTTCCTCGCCTAACCGTGCCTTGCCGTGCGTTACCCTTTCCTTGCCTTGCCGTGCATTGTCTAGCCGTGCGTTGTCGTGCATAAGCCTTGCCTTGCCTTACCGTGCCTTGCCTTGCGTTACCCTTTCCTTGCCTGGCCGTGCATTGCCTAGCCTTGCGTTGCCGTGCCTTAGCCTTGTTTCCCCTTGCCGTGCCGTGCCTGTTGTTACACTTGCCTTGCCATGCTTTGCCTTGCCTTCCTTTCCTTCCGTTACTCTTTCCTTGCCTAGCCGTGCACTGCCTAGACTTGCGATGTCGTGCATTAGCTTTGCCTCGCCTGACAGTGCCTTGCCTTGCGTTACCCTTTCCTTGCCTTGCCGTGCATTGCCTAGCCGTGCGTTGTCGTGAATTAGCCTTGTCTTGCCTTACCGTGCCTTGTCTTGCGTTACCCTTTCCTTGCCTGGCCGTGCATTGCCTAGACGTGCGTTGCCGTTCCTTAGCCTTGTTTCCCCTTGCTGTGCCTTGCTTTTGTTACACTTGCCTTGCCTTGCTTTGCCTTGCCTTCCTTTCCTTCCGTTACTCTTTCCTTGCCTAGCCATGCACTGCGTAGCCTTGCTTTGTCATGCATTACCCTTGCCTCGCCTGACCGTGCCTTGCCTTGCGTTACCCTTTCCTTGCCTTGCCGAGCATTGCGTAGCCCTGCGTTGTCGTGCCTTAGCCTTGTTTCCCCTTACCGTGCCGTTCCTTCCGTTACTCTTGCCTTCCCCTGCTTTCCCTTGCCTTCCTTGCCTTCCGTTACTCTTTGCTTGCCTTCCGTGCATTGCCTAGCCTTGCGTTGTCGTGCCTTAGCCTTGCCTCGCCTGACCGTGCCTTGCCTTGCGTTACCCTTTCCTTGCCTAGCCGTGCACTGCCTAGCCTTGCGTTGTCGTGCATTAGCCTTGCCTCCCCAAGCCGTGCCTTGCCTTGCGTTACCCTTTCCTTGCCTGGCCGTGCATTGCCTAGCCCTGCGTTGTCGTGCCTTAGCCTTGTTTCCCCTTTCCGTGCCGTTCCTTCCGTTATCCTTGCCTTGCCTTGCTTTCCCTTGCCTTCCTTGCCTTCCGTTACTCTTTGCTTGCCTTCCGTGCATTGCCTAGCCTTCCGTTGTCGTACCTTAGCCTTGCCTCGCCACACCGTGCCTTGCCTTGCGTTACCCTTTCCTTGCCTTGCCCTGCCTTGCCTAGCCGTGCGTTGTCGTGCCTTAGCCTTGTTTCCCCTTGCCGTGTCTTCCTTCCGTTACCCTTGCCTTCCCTCGCTTTCCCTTGCCTTCCTTGCATTCCGTTACTCTTTTCTTGCCTTCCGTGCATTACCTAGCCTTGCGTTGTCGTGCCTTAGCCTTGCCTCGCCTGACCGTGCCTTGCCTTGCGTTACCCTTTCCTTGCCTTGCCGTGCCTTGCCTAGCCGTGCATTGTGGTGCCTTAGCCTTGTTTCCCCTTGCCGTGCCGTTCCTTCGGTTACCCTTGCCTTCCCTTGCTTTCCCTTGCCTTCCTTGCCTTCCGTTACTCTTTGCTTGCCTTCCGTGCATTGCCTAGACTTGCGTTGTCGTGCCTTAGCGTTGCCTCGCCTGACCGTGCTTTCAAATGCGTTACCCTTTCCTTGCCTTGCCCTTCATTGCCTAGCGTTCGGTGTCGTGCCTTAGACTTGTTTCCCCTTGCCGTGCCGTTCCTTCCGTTACCCTGGCCTTTCCTTCCTTTTCCTTGCCTTGCTTACCTTCCGTTACTCTTTGCTTGCCTTCCCTGAATTTCCTAGCCTTGCGTTGTCGTGCCTTAGCCTTATCTCGCCTGACCTTGCCTTCCTTTGCTTTAAGCTTTCCTTGCATTGTCGTGCATCGCCTAGCCTTGAGTTTTCGTGCATTAGCCTTGCCTAGCCTCACCGTGCCTTTCCTTGCGTTACCCTTTGCTTGCCTTGCCGTGCATTGCCTAGCCGTGCGTTGTCGTGCCTTAGCCTTGTTTCCCCTTGCCGTGCCGTTCCTTCCGTTACACTTGCCTTTCTTTGCTTTCCCTTTCCTTCCTTACCTTCCGTTTCTCTTTGCTTGCCTTCCGTGCATTGCCTAGCCTTGGGTTGTCGTGCCTTAGCCTTGCCTCGCCTGACCGTGCTTTCCCATGCGCTACCCTTTCCTTGACTTGCCGTGCATTGCCTAGCGTGCGTTGTCGTGCCTTAGCATTGTTTCCCCTTGCCGTGCCGTTCCTTCCGTTACACTTGCATTTCCTTGCTTTCCCTTGCCTTCCTTACCTTCCGTTACTCTTTGCTTGCCTTCCGTGCATTGCCTAGCCTTGCGTTGTCGTGCCTTAGCCTTATCTCGCCTGACCGTGCCTTCCTTTCCTTTAAGCTTTCCTTGCATTGTCGTGCATTGCCTAGCCTTGCGTTGTCGTGCATTAGCCTTGCCTAGCCTCACCGTGCCTTGCCTTGCGTTACCCTTTCCTTGCCTTGCCGTGCATTTCCTAGCCGTGTGTTGTCGTGCCTTAGCCTTGTTTCCCCTTGCCGTTGCGTGCCTTTTGTTACACTTGCCTTGCCTGGCTTTGCCTTGCCTTCCTTTCCTTCCGTTACTCTTTGCTTGCCTTGCCGTGCATTGCCTAGCCCTGCGTTGTCGTGCCTTAGCCTTGTTACCCCTTGCCGTGCCGTTCCTTCCGTTACCCTTGCCTTCCCTTGCTTTCCTTTGCCTTCCTTGCGTTCCGTTACTCTTTGCTTGCTTTCCGTGCATTGCCTAGCCTTGCGTTGTCATGCCTTAGCCTTGCCTCGCCTGACCGTGCTTTCCCATGCGTTACCCTTTCCTTGCCTTGCCGTGCATTGCCTAGCCGTGCGTTGTCGTGCCTTAGCCTTGTTTCACCTTGCAGTGCCGTTCTTTCCGTTACACTTGCCTTTCCTTGCTTTCCCTTGCCTTCCTTACCTTCCGTTACTCTTTGCTTGCCTTCCGTGCATTGCCTAGCCTTGCGTTGTCGTGCCTTAGCCTTGCCTCGCCTGACCGTGCTTTCCCATGCGTTACCCTTTCCTTGCCTTGCCGTTCATTGCCTAGCGTTCGGTGTCGTGCCTTAGACTTGTTCCCCCTTGCCGTGCCGTTCCTTCCGTTACCCTTGACTTTCCTTGCTTTTCCTTGCCTTCCTTACCTTCCGTTACTCTTTGCTTCCCTTCCCTGCATTGCCTAGCCTTGCGTTGTCGTGCCTTAGCCTTATCTCGCCTGACCGTGCCTTCCTTTGCTTTAAGCTTTCCTTGCATTATCGTGCATTGCCTAGCCTTGCGTTGTCGTGCATTAACCTTGCCTAGCCTCACCGTGCCTTGCCTTGCGTTACCCTTTCCTTGCCTTGCCGTGCATTGCCTAGCCGTGCGTTGTCGTGCCTTAGCCTTGTTTCCCCTTGCCGTGGCGTGCCTTTTGTTACACTTGCATTTCCTGGCTTTGACTTGCCTTCCTTTCCTTCCGTTACTCCTTCCTTGCCTTGCCGTGCATTGCCTAGCCTTGCATTGTCGTGCCTTATCCTTGCCTCACCTGACCGTGCCTTCCCCTGCGTTACCCTTTCCTTGCCTTGCCGTGCATTGCCTAGCCCTGCGTTGCCGTGCCTTAGCCTTGTTTCCCCTTGCCGTGCCGTTCCTTCCGTTACACTTGCCTTTCTTTGCTTATCCTTGCCTTCCTTACTTCCGTTACTCTTTGCTTGCATTCCGTGCATTGCCAAGCCTTGCGTTGTCGTGCCTTAGCCTTGCCTCGCCTGACCGTGCTTTCCCATGCGTTACCCTTTCCTTGCCTTGCCGTTCATTGCCTAGCGTTCAGTGTCGTGCCTTAGACTTGTTTCCCCTTGCCGTGCCGTTCCTTCCGTTACCCTGGCCTTTCCTTCCTTTTCCTTGCCTTGCTTACCTTCCGTTACTCTTTGCTTGCCTTCCGTGCATTGCCTAGCCTTGGGTTGTCGTGCCTTAGCCTTGCCTCGCCTGACCGTGCTTTCCCATGCGTTACCCTTTCCTTGACTTGCCGTGCATTGCCTAGCGTGCGTTGTCGTGCCTTAGCATTGTTTCCCCTTGCCGTGCCGTTCCTTCCGTTACACTTGCCTTTCCTTGCTTTCCCTTGCCTTCCTTACCTTCCGTTACTCTTTGCTTGACTTCCGTGCATTGCCTAGCCTTGCGTTGTCGTGCCTTAGCCTTATCTCGCCTGACCGTGCCTTCCTTTGCTTTAAGCTTTCCTTGCATTGTCGTGCATTGCCTAGCCTTGCGTTGTCGTGCATTAACCTTGCCTAGCCTCACCGTGCCTTGCCTTGCGTTACCCTTTCCTTGCCTTGCCGTGCATTTCCTAGCCGTGTGTTGTCGTGCCTTAGCCTTGTTACCCCTTGCCGTGCCGTTCCTTTCGTTACCCTTGCCTTCCCTTGCTTTCCCTTTCCTTCCTTGCATTCCGTTACTCCTTGCTTGCTTTCCGTGCATTGCCTAGCCTTGCGTTGGCTTTCCTTACCCTTGCCTCGCCTGACCGTGCTTTCCCATGCGTTACCCTTTCCTTGCCTTGCCGTGCATTGCCTAGCGTGCGTTGTCGTGCCTTAGCCTTGTTTCCCCTTGCCGTGCCGTTCCTTCCGTTACAATTGCCTTTCTTTGCTTTCCCTTGCCTTCCTTACCTTCCGTTACTCTTTGCTTGCCTTCCGTGCATTGCCAAGCCTTGCGTTGTCGTGCCTTAGCCTTGCCTCCCCTGACCGTGCTTTCCCACGCGTTACCCTTTCCTTGCCTTGCCGTGCATTGCCTAGCGTGCGTTGTCGTGCCTTAGATTTGTTTCCCCTTGCTGTGCCGTTCCTTCCGTTACCATTGCCTTTCCTTGCTTTCCCTTGCCTTCCTTACCTTCCGTTACTCTTTGCTTGCCTTCCCTGCATTGCCTAGCCTTGCGTTGTCGTGTCTTAGCCTTATCTCGCCTGACCGTGCCTTCCTTTGCTTTAAGCTTTACTTGCATTGTCGTGCATTGCCTAGCCTTGCGTTGTCGTGCATTAGCCTTGTTACCCCTTGCCGTGCCGTTCCTTCCGTTACCCTTGCCTTCCCTTGCTTTCCCTTGCCTTCCTTGCGTTCCGTTACTCTTTGCTTGCTTTCCGTGCATTGCCTAGCCTTGCGTTGTCATGCCTTAGCCTTGCATCGCCTGACCGTGCTTTCCCATGCGTTACCATTTCCTTGCCTTTCCGTGCATTGCCTAGCCGTGCGTTGTCGTGCCTTAGCCTTGTTTCCCCTTGCCGTGCCGTTCCTTCCGTTACACTTGCCTTTCCTTCCTTTCCCTTGCCTTCCTTACCTTCCGTTACTCTTTCCTTGCCTTCCCTGCATTGCCTAGCCTTGCGTTGTCGTGCCTTAGCCTTGCCTCGCCTGACCGTGCCTTGCCTTGCGGTACCCTTTCCTTGACTTACCGTGCATTGCCTAGGCTTGCGTTGTCGTTCATTAGCCTTGCCTTGCCTCACCCTGCCTTGCCTTGCGTTACCCTTTCCTTGCCTTGCCGTGCATTGCCTAGCCTTGCGTTGTCGTGATTTAGCCTTGTTTCCCCTTGCCGTGCCGTTCCTTTCGTTGCCCTTGCCTTCCCTTGCTTTCCCTTGCCTCCCTTGCCTTCAGTTAATCTTTGCCTGCCTTCCGTTCTTTGCTTAGCCTTGGGTTGTCGTGCCTTAGCCTTGCCTCGCCTGACCGTGCCTTGCCTTTCGTTACTCTTTCCTTGCCTAGCCGTGCACTGCCTAGCCGTGCGTTGTCGTGCCTTAGCCTTGTTTCAACTTGCCATAGCCTTGCTTGCGTTGCCTTGCTTTGCCTTGACTTCCATGCCTTCCGTTACTCTTTGCTTGCCTTCCGTGCATTGCCTAGCCTTGCGTTGTCGTGTCTTAGCCTTGCCTCACCTAACCGTGCCTTCCTGTGCGTTACCCTTTCCTTGCCTTGCCGTGCATTGTCTAGCCGTGCGTTGTCGTGCATTAGCCCTACCTTGCCTCACCGTGCCTTGCCTTGGGTTACCCTTTCCTGGCCTGGCCGTGCATTGCCTAGCCGTGCGTTGTCGTGCTTTAGCCTTGTTTCCCCTTGCCGTGCCGTATCTTCCGTTACCCTGGCCTTGCCTTGCTTTCCCTTGCCTTCCTTGCCTTCCGTTACTCTTTGCTTGCCTTCCGTGCATTGCCTAGCCTTGCGTTGTCGTGTCTTAGCCTTGCCTCACCTAACCGTGCCTTCCTGTGCGTTACCCTTTCCTTGCCTTGCCGTGCATTGTCTAGCCCTGCGTTGTCGTGCATTAGCCTTACCTTGCCTTACCGTGCCTTGCCTTGCGTTACCCTTTCCTTGCCTGGCCGTGCTTTGCCTAGCCGTGCGTTGTCGTGCATTAGCCTTGTCTTGCCGTACCGTGCCTTGCCTTGCGTTACCCTTTCCCTGCCTGCCCGTGCATTGCCTAGCCGTGCGTTGCCGTTCCTTAGCCTTGTTTCCCCTTGACGTGCCTTGCCTTTTGTTACACTTGCCTTGCCTTGCTTTGCCTTGCCTTCCTTTCCTTCCGTTACTCTTTCCTTGCCTAGCCGTGCACTGCCTAGCCTTGCGTTGTCGTGCATTAGCCTTGCCTCCCCAAACCGTGCCTTGCCTTGCGTTACCATTTCCTTGCCTTGCCCTGCATTGCCTAGCCCTGTGTTGTCGTGCCTTAGTCTTGTTTGCCCTTACCGTGCCGTTCCTTCCGTTACCCTTGCCTTCCCCTGCTTTCCCTAGCCTTCCTTGCCTTCCGTTACTCTTTGCTTGCCTTCCGTGCATTGCCTAGCCTTGCGTTGTCGTGCCTTAGCCTTGCCTCGCCTGACCGTGCCTTGCCTTGCGTTACCCTTTCCTTGCCTTGCCGTGAATTGCCAAGCCGTGCGTTGTCGTGCATCAGCCTTGCCTTGCCTCACCGTGCCTTGCCTTGCGTTACCCTTTCCTTCCCTTGCCGTGCATTGCCTAGCGTGCGTTGTCGTGCCTTAGACTTGTTTCCGCTTGCCGTGAAGTTCCTTCCGTTACCATTGCCTTTCCTTGCTTTCCTTTGCCTTCCTTACCTTCCGTTACTCTTTGCTTGCCTTCCCTGCATTGCCTAGCCTTGCGTTGTCGTGCCTTAGCCTTATCTCTTCTGACCGTGCCTTCCTTTGCTTTAAGCTTTACTTGCATTTTCGTGCATTGCCTAGCCTTGCGTTGTCGTGCATTAGCCTTGCCTAGCCTCACCGTGCCTTGCCTTGCGTTACCCTTTCCTTGCCTTGCCGTGCATTTCCTAGCCGTGTTTTGTCGTGCCTTAGCCTTGTTTCCCCTTGCCGTTGCTTGCCTTTTGTTACACTTGCCTTGCCTGGCATTGCCTTGCCTTCCGTTCCTTCCGTTACTCTTTACTTGCCTTGCCGTGCATTGCCTAGCCCTGCGTTGTCGTGCCTTAGCCTTGTTACCCCTTGCCGTGCCGTTCCTTCCGTTACCCTTGCCTTCCCTTGCTTTCCCTTGCCTTCCTTGCGTTCCGTTACTCTTTGCTTGCTTTCCGTGCATTGCCTAGCCTTGCGTTGTCATGCCTTAGGCTTGCCTCGCCTGACCGTGCTTTCCCATGCGTTACCCTTTCCTTGCCTTGCCGTGCATTGCCTAGCGTGCGTTGTCGTGCCTTAGCCTTGTTTCCCCTTGCCGTGCCGTTCCTTCCGTTACACTTGCCTTTCCTTGCTTTCCCTTGCCTTCCTTACCTTCCGTTACTCTTTGCTTGCCTTCCGTGCATTGCCTAGCCTTGCGTTGTCGGGCCTTAGCCTTGCCTCGCCTGACCGTGCTTTCCCATGCGTTACCCTTTCCTTGCCTTGCCGTTCATTGCCTAGCGTTCGGTGTCGTGCCTTAGACTTGTTCCCCCTTTCCGTGCCGTTCCTTCCGTTACCCTAGACTTTCCTTGCTTTTCCTTGCCTTCCTTACCTTCCGTTACTCTTTGCTTCCCTTCCCTGCATTGCCTAGCCTTGCGTTGTCGTGCCTTAGCCTTATCTCGCCTGACCGTGCCTTCCTTTGCTTTAAGCTTTCCTTGCATTGTCGTGCATTGCCTAGCCTTGCGTTGTCGTGCACTAACCTTGCCTAGCTTCACGGTGCCTTGCCTTGCGTTACCCTTTCCTTGCCTTGCCGTGCATTGCCTAGCCGTGCGTTGTCGTGCCTTAGCCTTGTTTCCCCTTGCCGTGGCGTGCCTTTTGTTACACTTGCCTTTCCTGGCTTTGACTTGCCTTCCTTTCCTTCCGTTACTCTTTCCTTGCCTTGCCGTGCATTGCCTAGCCTTGCATTGTCGTGCCTTATCCTTGCCTCACCTGACCGTGCCTTCCCCTGCGTTACCCTTTCCTTGCCTTGCCGTGCATTGCCTAGCCCTGCGTTGCCGTGCCTTAGCCTTGTTACCCCTTGCCGTGCCGTTCCTTCCGTTACCCTTGCCTTCCCTTGCTTTCCCTTGCCTTCCTTGCGTTCCGTTACTCTTTGCTTGCTTTCCGTGCATTGCCTAGCCTTGCGTTGTCATGCCTTACCCTTGCATCGCCTGACCGTGCTTTCCCATGCTTTACCCTTTCCTTGCCTTTCCGTGCATTGCGTAGCCGTGCGTTGTCGTGCCTTAGCTTTGTTTCCCCTTGCCGTGCCGTTCCTTCCGTTACACTTGCCTTTCCTTCCTTTTCCTTGCCTTCCTTACCTTCCGTTACTCTTTCCTTGCCTTCCGTGCATTGCCTAGCCTTGGGTTGTCGGGCCTTAGCCTTGCCTCGCCTGACCGTGCCTTCCCTTGCGTTACTCTTTCCTTGCCTAGCCGTGCTCTGCCTAGCCGTGCGTTGTCGTGCCTTTGCCTTATCTCGCCTGACCTTGCCTTCCTTTGCTTTAAGCTTTCCTTGCATTGTCGTGCATTGCCTAGCCTTGCGTTTCCCTGCATTACCATTGCCTAGCCTCACCGTGCCTTGCCTTGCGTTACCCTTTCCTTGCCTTGCCGTGCATTGCCTAGCCGTGCGTTGTCGTGATTTAGCCTTGTTTCCCATTGCCGTGCCGTTCCTTCCGTTACCCTTGCCTTGCCTTGTTTTCCCTTGCCTTCCTTGCCTTCCGTTACTCTTTGCTTGCCTTCCGTGCATTGCCTAGCCTTGCGATGTCGTGCCTTAGCCTTGCCTCGCCTGATCGTGCCTTGCCTTGCCTTACCCTTTCCTTGCCTTGCCGTGCATTGCCTAGCGTTGCGTTGTCGTGCATTAGCCTTGCCTTGCCTGACCGTGCCTTGCCTGGCGTTACCCTTTCCTTGCCTTGCCGTGCATTGTCTAGCCGTGCGTTGTCGTGCCTTAGCCTTGTTTCACCTTGCCATAACCTTGCTTGCTTTGCCTTGCCTTTCTTCCGTTCCTTTACCCTTTCCTTGCCTTTCCGTGTATTGCCTAGCTTTGCGCTGTCGTGCCTTAGCCTTTTCTCACCTTGCAATAGCCTTTCTTGCGTTGCCTTGCTTTGCCTTGCATTCCTTGCCTTCCGTTACTCTTTGCTTGCCTTCTGTGCATTGCCTAACCTTGCGTTGTCGTGCCTTAGCCTTGCCTCGCCGAACCGTGCCTTGCCGTGCGTTACCCTTTCCTTGCCTTGCCGTGCATTGTCTAGCCGTGCGTTGTCGTGCATAAGCCTTGCCTTGCCTTACCGTGCCTTGCCTTGCGTTACCCTTTCCTTGCCTGGCCGTGCATTGCCTAGCCTTGCGTTGCCGTGCCTTAGCCTTGTTTCCCCTTGCCGTGCCGTGCCTGTTGTTACACTTGCCTTGCCATGCTTTGCCTTGCCTTCCTTTCCTTCCGTTACTCTTTCCTTGCCTAGCCGTGCACTGCCTAAACTTGCGATGTCGTGCATTAGCTTTGCCTCGCCTGACAGTGCCTTGCCTTGCGTTACCCTTTCCTTGCCTTGCCGTGCATTGCCTAGCCGTGCGTTGTCGTGCATTAGCCTTGTCTTGCCTTACCGTGCCTTGTCTTGCGTTACCCTTTCCTTGCCTGGCCGTGCATTGCCTAGCCGTGCGTTGCCGTTCCTTAGCCTTGTTTCCCCTTGCTGTGCCTTGCTTTTGTTACACTTGCCTTGCCTTGCTTTGCCTTGCCTTCCTTTCCTTCCGTTACTCTTTCCTTGCCTAGCCATGCACTGCGTAGCCTTGCGTTGTCATGCATTACCCTTGCCTCGCCTGACCGTGCCTTGCCTTGCGTTACCCTTTCCTTGCCTTGCCGAGCATTGCGTAGCCCTGCGTTGTCGTGCCTTAGCCTTGTTTCCCCTTACCGTGCCGTTCCTTCCGTTACCTTGCCTTCCCCTGCTTTCCCTTGCCTTCCTTGCCTTCCGTTACTCTTTGCTTGCCTTCCGTGCATTGCCTATCCTTGCGTTGTCGTGCCTTAGCCTTGCCTCGCCTGACCGTGCCTTACCTTGCGTTACCCTTTCCTTGCCTAGCATTGCACTGCCTAGCCTTGCGTTGTCGTGCATTAGCCTTGCCTCCCCAAACCGTGCCTTGCCTTGCGTTACCATTTCCTTGCCTTGCCGCGCATTGCCTAGCCGTGCGTTGCCGTGCCTTAGCCTTGTTTCCCCTTGCCGTGCCGTTCCTTCCGTTACCCTTGCCTTGCCTTGCTTTCCCTTGCCTTCCTTGCCTTCCGTTACTCTTTGCTTGCCTTCCGTGCATTGCCTAGCCTTGCGTTGTCGTGCCTTAGCCTTGCCTCCCCAAACCGTGCCTTGCCTTGCGTTACCCTTTCCTTGCCTTGCCCTGCATTGCCTAGCCCTGTGTTGTCGTGCCTTAGCCTTGTTTCCCCTTACCGTGCCGTTCCTTCCGTTACCCTTGCCTTCCCCTGGTTTCCCTAGCCTTCCTTGCCTTCCGTTACTCTTTGCTTGCCTTCCGTGCATTGCCTAGCCTTGCGTTGTGGTGCCTTAGCCTTGCCTCGCCTGACCGTGCCTTGCCTTGCGTTACCCTTTCCTGGCCTTGCCGTGCATTGCCTAGCCGTGCGTTGTCGTGCCTTAGCCTTGTTTCCCCTTGCCGTGGCGTGCCTTTTGTTACACTTGCCTTTCCTGGCTTTGACTTGCCTTCCTTTCCTTCCGTTACTCTTTCCTTGCCTTGCCGTGCATTGCCTAGCCTTGCATTGTCGTGCCTTATCCTTGCCTCACCTGACCGTGCCTTCCCCTGCGTTACCCTTTCCTTGCCTTGCCGTGCATTGCCTAGCCCTGCGTTGCCGTGCCTTAGCCTTGTTACCCCTTGCCGTGCCGTTCCTTCCGTTACCCTTGCCTTCCCTTGCTTTCCCTTGCCTTCCTTGCGTTCCGTTAATCTTTGCTTGCTTTCCGTGCATTGCCTAGCCTTGCGTTGTCATGCCTTAGCCTTGCATCGCTTGACCGTGCTTTCCCATGCGTTACCCTTTCCTTGCCTTTCCGTGCATTGCCTAGCCGTGCGTTGTCGTGCCTTAGCCTTGTTTCCCCTTGCCGTGCCGTTCCTTCCGTTACACTTGCCTTTCCTTCCTTTCCCTTGCCTTCCTTACCTTCCGTTACTCTTTGCTTGCCTTCCGTACATTGCGTAGCCTTGCGTTGTCGTGCCTTAGCGTTGCCTCGCCTGACCGTGCTTTCAAATTCGTTACCCTTTCCTTGCTTTGCCGTTCATTGCCTAGCGTTCAGTGTCGTGCCTTAGACTTGTTTCCCCTTGCCGTGCCGTTCCTTCCGTTACCCTGGCCTTTCCTTCCTTTTCCTTGCCTTGCTTACCTTCCGTTACTCTTTGCTTGCCTTCCGTGCATTGCCTAGCCTTGCGTTGTCGTGCCTTAGCCTTGCCTCGCCTGACCGTGCTTTCCCATGCGTTACCCTTTCCTTGCCTTGCCGTGCATTGCCTAGCGTGCGTTTTCGTGCCTTAGCCTTGTTTCCCCTTGCCGTGCCGTTCCTTCCGTTACCCTTGCCTTCCCTTGCTTTCCCTTGCCTTCCTTACCTTCCGTTACTCTTTGCTTGACTTCCGTGCATTGCCTAGCCTTGCGTTGTCGTGCCTTTGCCTTATCTCGCCTGACCGTGCCTTCCTTTGCTTTAAGCTTTCCTTGCATTGTCGTGCATTGCCTAGCCTTGCGTTGTCGTGCATTAACCTTGCCTAGCCTCACCGTGCCTTGCCTTGCGTTACCCTTTCCTTGCCTTGCCGTGCATTTCCTAGCCGTGTGTTGTCGTGCCTTAGCCTTGTTACCCCTTGCCGTGCCGTTCCTTCCGTTACCCTTGCCTTCCCTTGCTTTCCCTTTCCTTCCTTGCATTCCGTTACTCCTTGCTTGCTTTCCGTGCATTGCCTAGACTTGCGTTGGCTTTCCTTAGCCTTGCCTCGCCTGACCGTGCTTTCCCATGAGTTACCCTTTCCTTGCCTTGCCGTGCATTGCCTAGCGTGCGTTGTCGTGCCTTAGCCTTGTTTCCCCTTGCCGTGCCGTTCCTTCCGTTACCATTGCCTTTCCTTGCTTTCCCTTGCCTTCCTTACCTTCCGTTACTCTTTGTTTGCCTTCCCTGCATTGCCTAGCCTTGCGTTGTCGTGCCTTAGCCTTATCTCGCCTGACCGTGCCTTCCTTTGCTTTAAGCTTTCCTTGCATTGTCGTGCATTGCCTAGCCTTGCGTTGTCGTGCATTAGCCTTCTTACCCCTTGCCGTGCCGTTCCTTCCGTTACCCTTGCCTTCCCTTGCTTTCCCTTGCCTTCCTTGCGTTCCGTTACTCTTTGCTTGCTTTCCGTGCATTGCCTAGCCTTGCGTTGTCATGCCTTAGCCTTGCATCGCCTGACCGTGCTTTCCCATGCGTTACCCTTTCTTTGCCTTGCCGTGCATTGCCTAGCACTGCATTGTCGTGCCTTAGCTTTGTTTCCCCTTACCGTGCCGTTCCTTCCGTTGCCCTTGCCTTCCCTTGCTTTCCCTTGCCTCCCTTGCCTTCAGTTAATCTTTGCCTGCCTTCCGTTCTTTGCTTAGCCTTTGGTTGTCGTGCCTTAGCCTTGCCTCGCCTGACCGTGCCTTCCCTTGCGTTACTCTTTCCTTGCCTAGCCGTGCTCTGCCTAGCCGTGCGTTGTCGTGCCTTAGCCTTGTTTCAACTTGCCATAGCCTTGCTTGCGTTGCCTTGCTTTGCCTTGACTTCCATGCCTTCCGTTACTCTTTGCTTGCCTTCCGTGCATTGCCTAGCCTTGCGTTGTCGTGTCTTAGCCTTGCCTCACCTAACCGTGCCTTGCCTTGCGTTACCCTTTCCTTCCTTGCCGTGCATTGCCTAGCCGTCCGTTGTCGTGCCTTAGCCTTGTTTCCCCTTGCCGTGCCGTTCCTTCCGTTACCCTTGCCTTGCCTTGCTTTCCCTTGCCTTCCTTGCCTTCCATTACTCTTTGCTTGCCTTCCGTGCATTGCCTAGCCTTGCGTTGTCGTGCCTTAGCCTTGCCTCGCCTGACCGTGCCTTGCCTTGCGTTACCCTTTCCTTGCCTTGCCGTGCATTGCCTAGCCGTGCGTTGTCGTGCATTAGCCTTGCCTTGCCTCAACGTGCCTTGCCTTGCGTTACCCTTTCCTTGCCTTGCCGTGCTTTGCCTTGCCGTGCGTTGTCGTGCATTAGCCTTGTCTTGCCGTACCGTGCCTTGCCTTGCGTTACCCTTTCCCTGCCTGCCCGTGCATTGCCTAGCCGTGCGTTGCCGTTCCTTAGCCTTGTTTCCCCTTGACGTGCCTTGCCTTTTGTTACACTTGCCTTGCCTTGCTTTGCCTTGCCTTCCTTTCCTTCCGTTACTCTTTCCTTGCCTAGCCGTGCACTGCCTAGCCTTGCGTTGTCGTGCATTAGCTTTGCCTCCCCAAACCGTGCCTTGCCTTGCGTTACCATTTCCTTGCCTTGCCCTGCATTGCCTAGCCCTGTGTTGTCGTGCCTTAGTCTTGTTTGCCCTTACCGTGCCGTTCCTTCCGTTACCCTTGCCTTCCCCTGCTTTCCCTCGCCTTACTTGCCTTCCGTTACTCTTTGCTTGCCTTCCGTGCATTGCCTAGCCTTGCGTTGTCGTGCCTTAGCCTTGCCTCGCCTGACCGTGCCTTGCCTTGCGTTACCCTTTCCTTGCCTTGCCGTGAATTGCCTAGCCGTGCGTTGTCGTGCATCAGCCTTGCCTTGCCTCACCGTGCCTTGCCTTGCGTTACCCTTTCCTTGCCTGGCCGTGCATTGCCTAGCCTTGCGTTGCCGTGCCTTAGCCTTGTTTCCCCTTGCCGTGCCGTGCCTGTTGTTACACTTGCCTTGCCATGCTTTGCCTTGCCTTCCTTTCCTTCCGTTACTCTTTCCTTGCCTAGCCGTGCACTGCCTAGACTTGCGATGTCGTGCATTAGCTTTGCCTCGCCTGACAGTGCCTTGCCTTGCGTTACCCTTTCCTTGCCTTGCCGTGCATTGCCTAGCCTTGCGTTGTCGTGCCTTAGCCTTGTCTTGCCTTACCGTGCCTTGCCTTGCGTTACCCTTTCCTTGCCTTGCCGTGCATTGCCTAGCCCTGCGTTGCCGTTCCTTAGCCTTGTTTCCCCTTGCTGTGCCTTGCTTTTGTTACACTTGCCTTGCCTTGCTTTGCCTTGCCTTCCTTTCCTTCCGTTACTCTTTCCTTGCCTAGCCATGCACTGCGTAGCCTTGCGTTGTCATGCATTACCCTTGCCTCGCCTGACCGTGCCTTGCCTTGCGTTACCCTTTCCTTGCCTTGCCGTGCATTGCGTAGCCCTGCGTTGTCGTGCCTTAGCCTTGTTTCCCCTTACCGTGCCGTTCCTTCCGTTACCTTGCCTTCCCCTGCTTTCCCTTGCCTTCCTTGCCTTCCGTTACTCTTTGCTTGCCTTCCGTGCATTGCCTAGCCTTGCCTTGTCGTGCCTTAGCCTTGCCTCGCCTGACCGTGCCTTACCTTGCGTTACCCTTTCCTTGCCTAGCATTGCACTGCCTAGCCTTGCGTTGTCGTGCATTAGCCTTGCCTCGCCAAACCGTGCCTTGCCTTGCGTTACCATTTCCTTGCCTTGCCGCGCATTGCCTAGCCGTGCGTTGCCGTGCCTTAGCCTTGTTTCCCCTTGCCGTGCCGTTCCTTCCGTTACCCTTGCCTTGCCTTGCTTTCCCTTGCCTTCCTTGCCTTCCGTTACTCTTTGCTTGCCTTCCGTGCATTGCCTAGCCTTGCGTTGTCGTGCCTTAGCCTTGCCTCCCCAAACCGTGCCTTGCCTTGCGTTACCCTTTCCTTGCCTTGCCCTGCATTGCCTAGCCCTGTGTTGTCGTGCCTTAGCCTTGTTTCCCCTTACCGTGCCGTTCCTTCCGTTACCCTTGCCTTCCCCTGGTTTCCCTAGCCTTCCTTGCCTTCCGTTACTCTTTGCTTGCCTTCCGTGCATTGCCTAGCCTTGCGTTGTGGTGCCTTAGCCTTGCCTCGCCTGACCGTGCCTTGCCTTGCGTTACCCTTTCCTGGCCTTGCCGTGCATTGCCTAGCCGTGCGTTGTCGTGCCTTAGCCTTGTTTCCCCTTGCCGTGGCGTGCCTTTTGTTACACTTGCCTTTCCTGGCTTTGACTTGCCTTCCTTTCTTTCCGTTACTCTTTCCTTGCCTTGCCGTGCATTGCCTAGCCTTGCATTGTCGTGCCTTATCCTTGCCTCACCTGACCGTGCCTTCCCCTGCGTTACCCTTTCCTTGCCTTGCCGTGCATTGCCTAGCCCTGCGTTGCCGTGCCTTAGCCTTGTTACCCCTTGCCGTGCCGTTCCTTCCGTTACCCTTGCCTTCCCTTGCTTTCCCTTGCCTTCCTTGCGTTCCGTTACTCTTTGCTTGCTTTCCGTGCATTGCCTAGCCTTGCGTTATCATGCCTTAGCCTTGCATCGCTTGACCGTGCTTTCCCATGCGTTACCCTTTCCTTGCCTTTCCGTGCATTGCCTAGCCGTGCGTTGTCGTGCCTTAGCCTTGTTTCCCCTTGCCGTGCCGTTCCTTCCGTTACACTTGCCTTTCCTTCCTTTCCCTTGCCTTCCTTACCTTCCGTTACTCTTTGCTTGCCTTCCGTGCATTGCGTAGCCTTGCGTTGTCGTGCCTTAGCGTTGCCTCGCCTGACCGTGCTTTCAAATTCGTTACCCTTTCCTTGCCTTGCCGTTCATTGCCTAGCGTTCAGTGTCGTGCCTTAGACTTGTTTCCCCTTGCCGTGCCGTTCCTTCCGTTACCCTGGCCTTTCCTTCCTTTTCCTTGCCTTGCTTACCTTCCGTTACTCTTTGCTTGCCTTCCGTGCATTGCCTAGCCTTGGGTTGTCGTGCCTTAGCCTTGCCTCGCCTGACCGTGCTTTCCCATGCGTTACCCTTTCCTTGCCTTGCCGTGCATTGCCTAGCGTGCGTTGTCGTGCCTTAGCATTGTTTCCCCTTGCCGTGCCGTTCCTTCCGTTACACTTGCCTTTCCTTGCTTTCCCTTGCCTTCCTTGCCTTCCGTTACTCTTTGCTTGACTTCCGTGCATTGCCTAGCCTTGCGTTGTCGTGCCTTAGCCTTATCTCGCCTGACCGTGCCTTCCTTTGCTTTAAGCTTTCCTTGCATTGTCGTGCATTGCCTAGCCTTGCGTTGTCGTGCATTAACCTTGCCTAGCCTCACCGTGCCTTGCCTTGCGTTACCCTTTCCTTGCCTTGCCGTGCATTTCCTAGCCGTGTGTTGTCGTGCCTTAGCCTTGTTACCCCTTGCCGTGCCGTTCCTTTCGTTACCCTTGCCTTCCCTTGCTTTCCCTTTCCTTCCTTGCATTCCGTTACTCCTTGCTTGCTTTCCGTGCATTGCCTAGACTTGCGTTGGCTTTCCTTAGCCTTGCCTCGCCTGACCGTGCTTTCCCATGCGTTACCCTTTCCTTGCCTTGCCGTGCATTGCCTAGCGTGCGTTGTCGTGCCTTAGCCTTGTTTCCCCTTGCCGTGCCGTTCCGTCCGTTACACTTGCCTTTCTTTGCTTTCCCTTGCCTTCCTTACCTTCCATTACTCTTTGCTTGCCTTCCGTGCATTGCCTAGCCTTGCGTTGTCGTGCCTTAGCCTTATCTCGCCTGACCGTGCCTTCCTTTGCTTTAAGCTTTACTTGCATTGTCGTGCATTGCCTAGCCTTGCGTTGTCGTGCATTAGCCTTCTTACCCCTTGTCGTGCCGTTCCTTCCGTTACCCTTGCCTTCCCTTGCTTTCCCTTGCCTTCCTTGCGTTCCGTTACTCTTTGCTTGCTTTCCGTGCATTGCCTAGCCTTGCGTTGTCATGCCTTAGCCTTGCATCGCCTGACCGTGCTTTCCCATGCGTTACCCTTTCCTTGCCTTGCCGTGCATTGCCTAGCACTGCATTGTCGTGCCTTAGCTTTGTTTCCCCTTACCGTGCCGTTCCTTCCGTTGCCCTTGCCTTCCCTTGCTTTCCCTTGCCTCCCTTGCCTTCAGTTAATCTTTGCCTGCCTTCCGTTCTTTGCTTAGCCTTGGGTTGTCGTGCCTTAGCCTTGCCTCGCCTGACCGTGCCTTCCCTTGCGTTACTCTTTCCTTGCCTAGCCGTGCATTGCCTAGCCGTGCGTTGTCGTGCCTTAGCCTTGTTTCAACTTGCCATAGCCTTGCTTGCGTTGCCTTGCTTTGCCTTGCCTTCCTTGCCTTCCGTTACTCTTTGCTTGCCTTCCGTGCATTGCCTAGCCTTGCGTTGTCGTGTCTTAGCCTTGCCTCGCCTGACCGTGCCTTGCCTTGCGTTACCCTTTCCTTGCCTTGCCGTGCATTGCCTAGCCGTGCGTTGTCGTGCCTTAGCCTTGTTTCCCCTTGCCGTACCGTTCCTTCCGTTACCCTTGCCTTGCTTTCCCTTGCCTTCCTTGCCTTCCATTACTCTTTGCTTGCCTTCCGTGCATTGCCTAGCCTTGCGTTGTCGTGCCTTAGCCTTGCCTCGCCTGACCGTGCCTTGCCTTGCGTTACCCTATCCTTGCCTTGCCGTGCATTGCCTAGCCGTGCGTTGTCGTGCATTTGCCTTGCCTTGCCTCAACGTGCCTTGCCTTGCGTTACCCTTTCCTTGCCTGGCCGTGCTTTGCCTTGCCGTGCGTTGTCGTGCATTAGCCTTGTCTTGCCGTACCGTGCCTTGCCTTGCGTTACCCTTTCCCTGCCTGCCCGTGCATTGCCTAGCCGTGCGTTGCCGTCCCTTCGCCTTGTTTCCCCTTGACGTGCCTTGCCTTTTGTTACACTTGCCTTGCCTTGCTTTGCCTTGCCTTCCTTTCCTTCCGTTACTCTTTCCTTGCCTAGCCGTGCACTGCCTAGCCTTGCGTTGTCGTGCATTAGCCTTGCCTCCCCAAACCGTGCCTTGCCTTGCGTTACCATTTCCTTGCCTTGCCCTGCATTGCCTAGCCCTGTGTTGTCGTGCCTTAGTCTTGTTTGCCCTTACCGTGCCGTTCCTTCCGTTACCCTTGCCTTCCCCTGCTTTCCCTTGCATTACTTGCCTTCCGTTACTCTTTGCTTGCCTTCCGTGCATTGCCTAGCCTTGCGTTGTCGTGCCTTAGCCTTGCCTCGCCTGACCGTGCCTTGCCTTGCGTTACCCTTTCCTTGCCTTGCCGTGAATTGCCTAGCCGTGCGTTGTCGTGCATCAGCCTTGCCTTGCCTCACCGTGCCTTGCCTTGCGTTACCCTTACCTTGCCTTGCTTTCCCTTGCTTTCCTTGCCTTCCGTTACCCTTTCCTTGCCTGGCCGTGCATTGCCTAGCTTTGCGTTGTCGTGCCTTAGCCTTGCCTCGCCTGACCGTGCCTTGCCTGGCGTTACCCTTTCCTTGCCTAGCCGTGCACTGCCTAGCCGTGCGTTGTCGTGCCTTAGCCTTGTTTCCCCTTGCCGTGCCGTTCCTTCCGTTACCCTTGCCTTGCCTTGCTTTCCCTTGCCTTCCTTGCCTTTCCGTTACTCTTTGCTTGCCTTCCGTGCATTGCCTAGCCTTGCGTTGTCGTGCCTTAGCCTTGCCTCGCCTGACCGTGCCTTGCCTTGCGGTACACTTTCCTTGCCTTGCCGTGCATTGCCTATCCGTGCGTTGTCGTGCATTTGCCTTGTCTTGCCTCACCGTGCCTTGCCTTGCGTTACCATTTCCTTGCCTTGCCGTGCATTGCCTAGCCGTGCGTTGTCGTACCTTAGCCTTGTTTCCCCTTGCCGTGCCTTGCCTTGCCTTGCTTTGCCTTCCCTTCAAAGCCTTCCGTTACTCTTTGCTTGCCTTCCGTGCATTGCCTAGCCTTGCTTGGTCGTGCCTTAGCCTTTTTTCACCTTGCCATAGCCTTGCTTGCGTTGCCTTGCTTTGCCTTGCATTCCTTGCCTTCCGTTACTCTTTGCTTGCCTTCCGTGCATTGCCTAGCCTTGCGTTGTCGTGCATTAGCCTTGCCTCCCCAAACCGTGGCTTGCCTTGCGTTACCCTTTCCTTGCCTTGCCCTACATTGCCTAGCCCTGTGTTGTCGTGCCTTAGCCTTGTTTCCCCTTACCGTGCCGTTCCTTCCGTTACCCTTGCCTTCCCCTGCTTTCCTTTGCATTCCTTGCCTTCCGTTACTCTTTGCTTGCCTTCCGTGCATTGCCTAGCCTTGCGTTGTCGTGCCTTAGCCTAGTTTCCCCTTACCGTGCCGTTCCTTCCGTTACCCTTGCCTTGCCTTGCTTTCCCTTGCCTTCCTTGCCTTCCGTTACTCTTTGCTTGCCTTCCGTGCATTGCCTAGCCTTGCGTTGTCGTGCAGTAGCCTTGCCTTGCCTCACCGTGCCTTGCCTTGCGTTACCCTTTCCTTGCCTTGCCGTGCATTGCCTAGCCGTGCGTTGTGGTGCCTTAGCCTTGTTTCACCTTGCCATAGCCTTGCTTGCTTTGCCTTGCCTTCCTTCCATTCCCTTACTCTTTGCTTGCCTTCCGTGCATTGCCTAGCCTTGCGTTGTCGTGACTTAGCCTTCCCTCGCCTAACCGTGCCTTGCCTTGCGTTACCCTTTCCTTGCCTTGCCCTGCATTGCCTAGCCTTGCGTTTTCGTGCCTTCGGCTTGCCTTGCCTTGCCGTGCGTTGCCTTCCGTTACCCTTTCCTTGCCTAGCCGTGCATTGCCTAGCCTTGCGTTGTCGTGCCTTAGGCTTGTTTCCCCTTGCCGTGCCGTGCCTTTTGTTACACTTTCCTTGCCTTGCTTTGCCTTGCATTCCTTTCCTTCCGTTACTCTTTCCTTGCCTAGCCGTGCATTGCCTAGCCTTGCGTTGTCGTGCATTAGCCTTGCCTCCCCAAACCGTGCCTTGCCTTGCGTTACCCTTTCCTTGCCTTCCGTGCATTGCCTAGCCGTGCGTTGCCGTTCCTTAGCCTTGTTTCCCCTTGCCGTGCCTTGCCTTTTGTTACACTTGCCTTGCCCTGCATTGCCTAGCCCTGTGTTGTCGTGCCTTAGTCTTGTTTGCCCTTACCGTGCCGTTCCTTCCGTTACCCTTGCCTTCCCTTGCTTTACCCTTTCCTTGCCTTCCGTGCATTGCCTAGCCTTGCGTTGTCGTGCCTTAGCCTTGTTTCCCCTTGCCGTGCCGTGCCTGTTGTTACACTTGCCTTGCCATGCTTTGCCTTGCCTTCCTTTCGGTCCGTTACTCTTTCCTTGCCTAGCCGTGCACTGCCTAGCCTTGCGATGTCGTGCATTAGCTTTGCCTCGCCTGACAGTGCCTTGCCTTGCGTTACCCTTTCCTTGCCTTGCCCTGCATTCCCTAGCCCTGCGTTGCAGTGCCTTAGCCTTGTTTCCCCTTGCCGAGCCGTTCCTTCCGTTACCCTTGCCTTGCCTTGTTTTCCATTGCCTTCCTTGCCTTCCGTTACTCTTTGCTTGCCTTCCGTGCATTGCCTAGCCTTGCGTTGTCGTGCATTAGCCTTGCCTCGCCTGACCGTGCCTTGCCTTGCGTTACCCTTTCCTTGCCTTGCCGTGCATTGCCTAGCCGTGCGTTGTCGTGAATTAGCCTTGTCTTGCCTTACCGTGCCTTGCCTTGCGTTACACTTTCCTTGCCTGGCCGTGCATTGCCTAGCCGTGGGTTGCCATTCCTTAGCCTTGTTTCCCCTTGCCGTGCCTTGCCTTTTGTTACACTTGCCTTGCCTTGCTTTACCTTGCCTTCATTTCCTTACGTTACTCTTTCCTTGCCTAGCCGTGCACTGCCTAGCCTTGCGTTGTCGTGCATTAGCCTTGCCTCCCCAAAACGTGCCTTGCCTTGCCTCACGGTGGCTTCCCTTGCGTTACCCTTTCCTTGCCTTGCAGTGCATTGCCTAGCCGTGCGTTGTCGTGCCTTAGCCTTGTTTCCCCTTGCCGTGCCGTTCCTTCCGTTGCCATTGCCTTGCCTTGCTTTCCCTTGACTTCCTTGCCTTCCGTTACTCTTTGCTTGCCTTCCGTGCATTGCCTAGCCTTGCGTTGTCGTGCCTTAGCCTTGCTTCGCCTGACCATGCCTTGCCTTGCGTTACCCTTTCCTTGCCTTGCCGTGCATTGCCTAGCCGTGCGTTGTCGTGCCTTAGCCTTGCCTCGCCTCACCGTGCCTTGCCTTGCGTTACCCTTTCCTTGCCTTGCCGTGCATTGCCTAGCCGTGCGTTGCCGTGCGTTAGCCTTGTTTCCATTTGCCGTGCCGTTCCTTCCGTTACCCTTGCCTTGCCTTGCTTTCCCTTGCCTTCCTTACCTTCCGTTACTCTTTGCTTGCCTTCCGTGCATTGCCTAGCCTTGCGTTGTCGTGCCTTAGCCTTATCTCGCCTGACCGTGCCTGCCTTTGCTTTAAGCTTTCCTTGCATTGTCGTGCATTGCCTAGCCTTGCGTTGTCGTGCATTAGCCTTGCCTAGCCTCACCGTGCCTTGCCTTGCGTTACCCTTTCCTTGCCTTGCCGTGCATTGCCTAGCCGTGCGTTGTCGTGCCTTAGCCTTGTTTCCCCTTGCCGTGGCGTGCCTTTTGTTACACTTGCCTTTCCTGGCTTTGCCTTGCCTTCCTTTCCTTCCGTTACCCTTGCCTTGCCTTGCCGTGCATTGCCTAGCCTTGCGTTGTCGTGCCTTATCCTTGTCTCACCTGACCGTGCCTTCCCCTGCGTTACCCTTTCCTTGCCTTGCCGTGCATTGCCTAGCCCTGCGTTGCCGTGCCTTAGCCTTGTTACCCCTTACCGTGCCGTTCCTTCCGTTACCCTTGCCTTCCCTTGCTTTCCCTTGCCTTCCTTGCATTCCGTTACTCTTTGCTTGCTTTCCGTGCATTGCCTAGCCTTGCGTTGTCATGCCTTAGCCTTGCATCGCCTGACCGTGCTTTCCCATGCGTTACCCTTTCCTTGCCTTTCCGTGCATTGCCTAGCCGTGCGTTGTCGTGCCTTAGCCTTGTTTCCCCTTGCCGTGCCGTTCCTTCCGTTACACTTGCCTTTCCTTCCTTTCCCTTGCCTTCCTTACCTTCCGTTACTCTTTGCTTGCCTTCCGTGCATTGCCTAGCCTTGCGTTGTCGTGCCTTAGCGTTGCCTCGCCTGACCGTGCTTTCAAATGCGTTACCCTTTCCTTGCCTTGCCGTTCATTGCCTAGCGTTCGGTGTCGTGCCTTAGACTTGTTTACCATTGCCGTGCCGTTCCTTCCGTTACCCTGGCCTTTCCTTCCTTTTCCTTGCCTTGCTTACCTTCCCTTACTCTTTGCTTGCCTTCCCTGAATTTCCTAGCCTTGCGTTGTCGTGCCTTAGACTTATCTCGCCTGACCTTGCCTTCCTTTGCTTTAAGCTTTCCTTGCATTTTCGTGCATCGCCTAGCCTTGCGTTTTCGTGCATTAGCCTTGCCTAACCTCACCGTGCCTTTCCTTGCGTTACCCTTTGCTTGCCTTGCCGTGCATTGCCTAGCCGTGCGTTGTCGTGCCTTAGCCTTGTTTCCCCTTGCCGTGCCGTTCCTTCGGTTACACTTGCCTTTCTTTGCTTTCCCTTTCCTTCCTTACCTTCCGTTTCTCTTTGCTTGCCTTCCGTGCATTGCCTAGCCTTGGGTTGTCGTGCCTTAGCCTTGCCTCGCCTGACCGTGCTTTCCCATGCGTTACCCTTTCCTTGCCTTGCCGTGCATTGCCTAGCGTGCGTTGCCGTGCCGTTCCTTCCGTTACCATTGCCTTTCCTTGCTTTCCCTTGCCTTCCTTACCTTCCGTTACTCTTTCCTTGCCTTCCGTGCATTGCCTAGCCTTGCGTTGTCGTGCCTTAGCCTTATCTCGCCTGACCGTGCCTTCCTTTGCTTTAAGCTTTTCCTTGCATTGTCGTGCATTGCCTAGCCTTGCGTTGTCGTGCATTAGCCTTGCCTAGCCTCACCGTGCCTCGCCTTGCGTTACCCTTTCCTTGCCTTGCCGTGCATTTCCTAGCCGTGTGTTGTCGTGCCTTAGCCTTGTTACCCCTTGCCGTGCCGTTCCTTCCGTTACCCTTGCCTTCCCTTGCTTTCCCTTTCCTCCTTGCATTCCGTTACTCCTTGCTTGCTTTCCGTGCATTGCCTAGCCTTGCGTTGGCTTTCCTTAGCCTTGCCTCGCCTGACCGTGCTTTCCCATGCGTTACCCTTTCCTTGCCTTGCCGTGCATTGCCTAGCGTGCGTTGCCGTGCCTTAGCCTTGTTTCCCCTTGCCGTGCCGTTCCTTCCGTTACACTTGCCTTTCTTTGCTTTCCCTTGCCTTCCTTACCTTCCGTTACTCTTTGCTTGCCTTCCGTGCATTGCCAAGCCTTGCGTTGTCGTGCCTAAGCCTTGCCTCCCCTGACCGTGCTTTCCCATGCGTTACCCTTTCCTTGCCTTGCCGTGCATTGCCTAGCGTGCGTTGTCGTGCCTTAGACTTGTTTCCCCTTGCCGTGCCGTTCCTTCCGTTACCATTGCCTTTCCTTGCTTTCCCTTGCCTTCCTTACCTTCCGTTACTCTTTGCTTGCCTTCCCTGCATTGCCTAGCCTTGCGTTGTCGTGCCTTAGCCTTATCTCGCCTGACCGTGCCTTCCTTTGCTTTAAGCTTTACTTGCATTGTCGTGCATTGCCTAGCCTTGCGTTGTCGTGCATTAGCCTTGCCTAGCCTCACCGTGCCTTGCCTTGCGTTACCCTTTCCTTGCCTTGCCGTGCATTTCCTAGCCGTGTGTTGTCGTGCCTTAGCCTTGTTTCCCCTTGCCGTTGCGTGCCTTTTGTTACACTTGCCTTGCCTGGCTTTGCCTTGCCTTCCTTTCCTTCCGTTACTCTTTGCTTGCCTTGCCGTGCATTGCCTAGCCCTGCGTTGTCGTGCCTTAGCCTTGTTACCCCTTGCCGTGCCGTTCCTTCCGTTACCTTTGCCTTCCCTTGCTTTCCCTTGCCTTCCTTGCGTTCCGTTACTCTTTGCTTGCCTTCCGTGCATTGCCTAGCCTTACGTTGTCATGCCTTAGCCTTGCCTCTCCTGACCGTGCTTTCCCCTGCGTTACCCTTTCCTTGCCTTGCCGTGCATTGCCTAGCGTGCGTTGTCGTGCCTTAGCCTTGTTTCCCCTTGCCGTGCCATTCCTTCCGTTACCATTGCCTTTCCTTGCTTTCCCTTGCCTTCCTTACCTTCCGTTACTCTTTCCTTGCCTTCCGTGCATTGCCTAGCCTTGCGTTGTCGTGCCTTAGCCTTATCTCGCCTGACCGTGCCTTCCTTTATTTTAAGCTTTCCTTGCATTGTCGTGCATTGCCTAGCCTTGCGTTGTCGTGCATTAACCTTGCCTAGCCTCACCGTGCCTTGCCTTGCGTTACCCTTTCCTTACCTTGCCGTGCATTTCCTAGCCGTGTGTTTTCGTGCCTTAGGTTTGTTACCCCTTGCCGTGCCGTTCCTTCCGTTACCCTTGCCTTCCCTTGCTTTCCCTTTCCTTCCTTGCATTCCGTTACTCCTTGCTTGCTTACCGTGCATTGCCTAGCCTTGCGTTGGCTTTCCTTAGCCTTGCCTCGCCTGACCGTGCTTTCCCATGCGTTACCCTTTCCTTGCCTTGCCGTGCATTGCCTAGCGTGCGTTGTCGTGCCGTAGCCTTGTTTCCCCTTGCCGTGCCGTTCCTTCCGTTACACTTGCCTTTCTTTGCTTTCCCTTGCCTTCCTTACTTCCGTTACTCTTTGCTTGCCTTCCGTGCATTGCCAAGCCTTGCGTTGTCGTGCCTTAGCCTTATCTCTTCTGACCGTGCCTTCCTTTGCTTTAAGCTTTCCTTGCATTGTCGTGCATTGCCTAGCCTTGCGTTGTCGTGCAGTAGCCTTGCCTAGCCTCACCGTGCCTTGCCTTGCGTTACCCTTTCCTTGCCTTGCCGTGCATTTCCTAGCCGTGTGTTGTCGTGCCTTAGCCTTGTTTCCCCTTGCCGTTGCGTGCCTTTTGTTACACTTCCCTTGCCTGGCTTTGCCTTGCCTTCCGTTCCTTCCGTTACTCTTTCCTTGCCTTGCCGTGCATTGCCTAGCCCTGCGTTTTCGTGCCTTAGCCTTGTTACCCCTTGCCGTGCCGTTCCTTCCGTTACCCTTGCCTTCCCTTGCTTTTCCTTGCCTTCCTTGCGTTCCGTTACTCTTTGCTTGCTTTCCGTGCATTGCCTAGCCTTGCATTGTCATGCCTTAGCCTTGCCTCGCCTGACCGTGCTTTCCCATGCGTTACCCTTTCCTTGCCTTGCCGTGCATTGCCTAGCGTGCGTTGTCGTGCCTTAGCCTTGTTTCCCCTTGCCGTGCCGTTCCTTCCGTTACACTTGACTTTCCTTGCTTTCCCTTGCCTTCCTTATCTTCCGTTACTCTTTGCTTGCCTTCCGTGCATTGCCTAGCCTTGCGTTGTCGTGCCTTAGCCTTATCTCGCCTGACCGTGCCTTCCTTTGCTTTAAGCTTTCCTTGCATTGTCGTGCATTGCCTAGCCTTGCGTTGTCGTGCATTAGCGTTGCCTAGCCTCACCGTGCCTTGCCTTGCGTTACACTTTCCTTGCCTTGCCGTGCATTGCCTAGCCGTGCGTTGTCGTGCCTTAGCCTTGATTCCCCTTGCCGTGGCGTGCCTTTTGTTACACTTGCCTTGCCTGGCTTTGCCTTGCCTTCCTTTCCTTCCGTTACTCTTTCCTTGCCATGCCGTGCATTGCCTAGCCTTGCATTGTCGTGCCTTATCCTTGCCTCACCTGACCGTGCCTTCCCCTGCGTTACCCGTTCCTTGCCTTGCCGTGCATTGCCTAGCCCTGCGTTGTCGTGCCTTAGCCTTCTTACCCCTTGCCGTGCCGTTCCTTCCGTTACCCTTGCCTTCCCTTGCTTTCCCTTGCCTTCCTTGCGTTCCGTTACTCTTTGCTTGCTTTCCGTGCATTGCCTAGCCTTGCGTTGTCGTGCCTTAGCCTTATCTCGCCTGACCGTGCCTTCCTTTGCTTTAAGCTTTACTTGCATTGTCGTGCATTGCCTAGCCTTGCGTTGTCGTGCATTAGCCTTGCCTAGCCTCACCGTGTCTTGCCTTGCGTTACTCTTTCCTTGCCTTGCCGTGCATTGCCTAGCCTTGCATTGTCGTGCCTTATCCTTGCCTCACCTGACCGTGCCTTCCCCTGCGTTACCCTTTCCTTGCCTTGCCGTGCATTGCCTAACCCTGCGTTGCCGTGCCTTAGCCTTGTTACCCCTTGCCGTGCCGTTCCTTCCGTTACCCTTGCCTTCCCTTGCTTTCCCTTTCCTTCCTTGCGTTCCGTTACTCTTTGCTTGCTTTCCGTGCATTGCCTAGCCTTGCGTTGTCATGCCTTAGCCTTGCATCGCCTGACCGTGCTTTCCCATGCGTTACCCTTTCCATGCCTTGCCGTGCATTGCCTAGCCGTGCGTTGTCGTGCCTTAGCCTTGTTTCCCCTTGCCGTGCCGTTCCTTCCGTTACACTTGCCTTTCCTTCCTTTCCCTTGCCTTCCATACCTTCCGTTACTCTTTGCTTGCCTTCCGTGCATTGCCTAGCCTTGCGTTGTTGTGCCTTAGCCTTATCTCGCCTGACCGTGCCTTCCTTTGCTTTAAGCTTTACTTGCATTGTCGTGCATTGCCTAGCCTTGCGTTGTCGTGCATTAGCCTTGCCTAGCCTCACCGTGCCTTGCCTTGCGTTACTCTTTCCTTTCCTTCCCTGAATTGCCTAGCCTTGCGTTGTCGTGCCTTTGCCTTATCTCGCCTGACCTTGCCTTCCTTTGCTTTAAGCTTTCCTTGCATTGTCGTGCATTGCCTACCCTTGCGTTTTCGTGCATTAGCCTTGTCTAGCCTCACCGTGCATTGCCTTGCGTTACCCTTTGCTTGCATTGCCGTGCATTGCCTAGCCGTGCGTTGTCGTGCCTTAGCCTTGTTTCCCCTTGCCGTGCCGTTCCTTCCGTTACACTTGCCTTCTTTGCTTTCCCTTGCCTTCCTTACCTTCCGTTACTCTTTGCTTGCCTTCCGTGCATTGCCTAGCCTTGCGTTGTCGTGCATTAGCCTTGCCTCGCCTGAACGTGCTTTCCCATGCGTTACCCTTTCCTTGCCTTGCCGTGCATTGCCCAGCCTGCGTTGCCGTGCCTTAGCATTGTTTCCCCTTGCCGTGCCGTTCCTTCCGTTACACTTGCCTTTCCTTGCTTTTCCTTGCCTTGCTTA
This sequence comes from Macrotis lagotis, assembly GCF_037893015.1. NCBI lineage: Eukaryota > Metazoa > Chordata > Mammalia > Peramelemorphia > Peramelidae > Macrotis > Macrotis lagotis. Next base: position 52,183 of record NW_027422322.1, read on the forward strand.
CCTTCCGTTACTCTTTGCTTGCCTTCCCTGCATTGCCTAGCCTTGCGTTGTCGTGCCTTAGCCTTATCTCGCCTGACCGTGCCTTCCTTTGCTTTAAGCTGTCCTTGAATTGTCGTGCATTGCCTAGCCTTGCGTTGTCGTGCATTAGCATTGCCTAGCCTCACCGTGCCTTGCCTTGCGTTACCCTTTCCTTGCCTTGCCGTGCATTGCCTAGCCGTGCGTTGTCGTGCCTTAGCCTTGTTTCCCCTTGCCGTGGCGTGCCTTTTGTTACACTTGCCTTTCCTGGGTTTGACTTGCCTTCCTTTCCTTCCGTTACTCTTTCCTTGCCTTGCCGTGCATTGCCTAGCCTTGCGTTGTCGTGCATTATCCTTGCCTAGCCTCACCGTGCCTTGCCTTGCGTTACCCTTTCCTTGCCTTGCCGTGCATTGCCTAGCCCTGCGTTGCCGTGCCTTAGACTTGTTACCCCTTACCGTGCCGTTCCTTCCGTTACCCTTGCCTTCCCTTGCTTTCCCTTGCCTTCCTTGCGTTCCGTTACTCTTTGCTTGCTTTCCGTGCATTGCCTAGCCTTGCGTTGTCATGCCTTAGCCTTGCATCGCCTGACCGTGCTTTCCCATGCGTTACCCTTTCCTTGCATTTCCGTGCATTGCCTAGCCGTGCGTTGTCGTGCCTTAGCCTTGTTTCCCCTTGCCGTGCCGTTCCTTCCGTTACACTTGCCTTTCCTTCCTTTCCCTTGCCTTCCTTACCTTCCGTTACTCTTTGCTTGCCTTCCGTGCATTGCTTAGCCTTGCGTTGTCGTGCCTTAGCCTTGCCTCGCCTGACCGTGCTTTCAAATGCGTTACCCTTTCCTTGCCTTGCCGTTCATTGCCTAGCGTTCGGTGTCGTGCCTTAGACTTGTTTCCCCTTGCCGTGCCGTTCCTTCCGTTACCCTGGCCTTTCCTTCCTTTTCCTTGCCTTGCTTACCTTCCGTTACTCTTTGCTTGCCTTCCCTGAATTGCCTAGCCTTGCGTTGTCGTGCCTTAGCCTTATCTCGCCTGACCGTGCCTTCCTTTGCTTTAAACTTTCCTTGCATTGTCTTGCATTGCCTAGCCTTGCGTTGTCGTGCATTAACCTTGCCTAGACTCACCGTGCCTTGCCTTGCGTTACCCTTTCCTTGCCTTGCCGTGCATTTCCTAGCCGTGTGTTGTCGTGCCTTAGCCTTGTTACCCCTTGCCGTGCCGTTCCTTCCGTTACCATTGCCTTCCCTTGCTTTCCCTTTCCTTCCTTGCATTCCGTTACTCCTTGCTTGCTTTCCGTGCATTGCCTAACCTTGCGTTGGCTTTCCTTAGCCTTGCCTCGCCTGACCGTGCTTTCCCATGCGTTACCCTTCCTTGCCTTGCCGTGCATTGCCTAGCGTGCGTTGTCGTACCTTAGCCTTGTTTCCCCTTGCCGTGCCGTTCCTTCCGTTACCCTTGCCTTCCCTTGCTTTCCCTTTCCTTCCTTGCATTCCGTTACTCCTTGCTTGCTTTCCGTGCATTGCCTAGCCTTGCGTTGGCTTTCCTTAGCCTTGCCTCGCCTGACCGTGCTTTCCCATGCGTTACCCTTTCCTTGCCTTGCCGTTCATTGCCTAGCGTTCGGAGTCGTGCCTTAGACTTGTTCCCCCTTGCCGTGCCGTTCCTTCCGTTACCCTTGCCTTTCCTTGCTTTTCCTTGCCTTCCTTACCTTCCGTTACTCTTTGCTTGCCTTCCCTGAATTGCCTAGCCTTGCGTTGTCGTGCCTTTGCCTTATCTCGCCTGACCTTGCCTTCCTTTGCTTTAAGCTTTCCTTGCATTGTCGTGCATTGCCTAGCCTTGCGTTTTCGTGCATTAGCCTTGTCTAGCCTCACCGTGCATTGCCTTGCGTTACCCTTTGCTTGCCTTGCCGTGCATTGCCTAGCCGTGCGTTGTCGTGCCTTAGCCTTGTTTCCCCTTGCCTTGCAGTTCCTTCCGTTACACTTGCCTTTCTTTGCTTTCCCTTGCCTTCATTAACTTCCGTTACACTTTGCTTGCCTTCCGTGCATTGCCTAGCCTTGCGTTGTCGTGCCTTAGCCTTGCCTCGCCTGAACGTGCTTTCCCATGCGTTACCCTTTCCGTGCCTTGCCGTGCATTGCCCAGCCTGCGTTGCCGTGCCTTAGCCTTGTTTCCCCTTGCCGTGCAATTCCTTCCGTTACCCTTGCCTTTCCTTGTTTTCCTTGCCTTGCTTACCTTCCGTTACTCTTTGCTTGCCTTCCCTGAATTGCCTAGCCTTGCGTTGTCGTGCCTTAGCCTTATCTCGCCTGACCGTGCCTGCCTTTGCTTTAAGCTTTCCTTGCATTGTCGTGCATTGCCTAGCCTTGCGTTGTCGTGCATTAGCCTTGCCTAGCCTCACCGTGCCTTGCCTTGCGTTACCTTTTCCTTGCCTTGCCGTGCATTGCCTAGCCGTGCGTTGTCGTGCCTTAGCCTTGTTTCCCCTTGTCGTGGCGTGCCTTTTGTTACACTTGCCTTTCCTGGCTTTGACTTGCCTTCCTTTCCTTCCGTTACTCTTTCCTTGCCTTGCCGTGCATTGCCTAGCCTTGCATTGTCGTGCCTTATCCTTGCCTCACCTGACCGTGCCTTCCCCTGCGTTACCCTTTCCTTGCCTTGCCGTGCATTGCCTAGCCCTGCGTTGCCGTGCCTTAGCCTTGTTACCCCTTACCGTGCCGTTCCTTCCGTTACCCTTGCCTTCCCTTGCTTTCCCTTGCCTTCCTTGCGTTCCGTTACTCTTTGCTTGCTTTCCGTGCATTGCCTAGCCTTGCGTTGTCATGCCTTAGCCTTGCATCGCCTGACCGTGCTTTCCCATGCGTTAACCTTTCCTTGCCTTTCCGTGCATTGCCTAGACGTGCGTTGTCGTGCCTTAGACTTGTTTCCCCTTGCTGTGCCGTTCCTTCCGTTACCCTGGCCTTTCCTTCCTTTTCCTTGCCTTGCTTACCTTCCGTTACTCTTTGCTTGCCTTCCCTGAATTGCCTAGCCTTGCGTTGTCGTGCCTTTGCCTTATCTCGCCTGACCTTGCCTTCCTTTGCTTTAAGCTTTCCTTGCATTGTCGTGCATTGCCTAGCCTTGCGTTTCCGTGCATTAGCCTTGCCTAGCCTCACCGTGCCTTGCCTTGCGTTACCCTTTGCTTGCCTTGCCGTGCATTGCCTAGCCGTGCGTTGTCGTGCCTTAGCCTTGTTTCCCCTTGCCGTGCAGTTCCTTCCGTTACCCTTGCCTTTCCTTGCTTTTCCTTGCCTTGCTTACCTTCCGTTACTCTTTGCTTGCCTTCCGTGCATTGCCTAGCCTTGCGTTGTCGTGCCTTAGCCTTATCTCGCCTGACCGTGCCTTCCTTGGCTTTAAGCTTTCCTTGCATTGTCGTGCATTGCCTAGCCTTGCGTTGTCGTGCATTAGCCTTGCCTAGCCTCACCGTGGCTTGCCTTGCGTTACCCTTTACTTGCCTTGCCGTGCATTGCCTAGCCGTGCGTTGTCGTGCCTTAGCCTTGTTTCCCCTTGCCGTGGCGTGCCTTTTGTTACACTTGCCTTGCCTGGCTTTGCCTTGCCTTCCTTTCCTTCCGTTACTCTTGCCTTGCCTTGCCGTGCATTGCCTAGCCTTGCATTGTCGTGCCTTATCCTTGCCTCACCTGACCGTGCCTTCCCCTGCGTTACCCTTTCCTTGCCTTGCCGTTTATTGCCTAGCCCTGCGTTGTCGTGCCTTAGCCTTCTTACCCCTTGCCGTGCCGTTCCTTCCGTTACCCTTGCCTTCCCTTGCTTTCCCTTGCCTTCCTTGCCTTCCGTTACTCTTTTCTTGCTTTCCGTGCATTGCCTAGCCTTGCGTTGTCATGCCTTAGCCTTGCATCGCCTGACCGTGCTTTCCCATGCGTTACCCTTTCCTTGCCTTTCCGTGCATTGCCTAGCCGTGCGTTGTCGTGCCTTAGCCTTGTTTCCCCTTGCCGTGCCGTTCCTTCCGTTACACTTGCCTTTCCTTCCTTTCCGTTGCCTTCCTTACCTTCCGTTACTCTTTGCTTGCCTTCCGTGCATTGCCTAGCCTTGCGTTGTCGTGCCTTAGCGTTGCCTCGCCTGACCGTGCTTTCAAATGCGTTACCCTTTCCTTGCCTTGCCGTGCATTGCCTAGCCGTGCGTTGTCGTGCCTTAGCCTTGTTTCCCATTGCCGTGCCGTTCCTTCCGTTACCCTGGCCTTTCCTTCCTTTTCCTTGCCTTGCTTACCTTCCGTTACTCTTTGCTTGCCTTCCCTGAATTTCCTAGCCTTGCGTTGTCGTGCCTTAGCCTTATCTCGCCTGACCTTGCCTTCCTTTGCTTTAAGCTTTCCTTGCATTGTCGTGCATCGCCTAGCCTTGCGTTTTCGTGCATTAGCCTTGCCTAGCCTCACCATGCCTTTCCTTGCGTTACCCTTTGCTTGCCTTGCCGTGCATTGCCTAGCCGTGCGTTGTCGTGCCTTAGCCTTGTTTCCCCTTGCCGTGCCGTTCCTTCCGTTACACTTGCCTTTCTTTGCTTTCCCTTTCCTTCCTTACCTTCCGTTTCTCTTTGCTTGCCTTCCGTGCATTGCCTAGCCTTGGGTTTTCGTGCCTTAGCCTTGCCTCGCCTGACCGTGCTTTCCCATGCGTTACCCTTTCCTTGCCTTGCCGTGCATTGCCTAGCGTGCGTTGTCTTGCCTTTGCATTGTTTCCCCTTGCCGTGCCGTTCCTTCCGTTACCATTGCCTGTCCTTGCTTTCCCTTGCCTTCCTTACCTTCCGTTACTCTTTGCTTGCCTTCCGTGCATTGCCTAGCCTTGCGTTGTCGTGCCTTAGCCTTATCTCGCCTGACCGTGCCTTCCTTTGCTTTAAGCTTTCCTTGCATTGTCGTGCATTGCCTAGACTTGCGTTGTCGTGCATTAACCTTGCCTAGCCTCACCGTGCCTCGCCTTGCGTTACCCTTTCCTTGCCTTGCCGTGCATTTCCTAGCCGTGTGTTGTCGTGCATTAGCCTTGTTACCCCTTGCCGTGCCGTTCCTTCCGTTACCCTTGCCTTCCCTTGCTTTCCCTTTCCTTCCTTGCATTCCGTTACTCCTTGCTTACTTACCGTGCATGGCCTAGCCTTGCGTTGGCTTTCCTTAGCCTTGCCTCGCCTGACCGTGCTTTCCCATGCGTTACCCTTTCCTTGCCTTGCCGTGCATTGCCTAGCCGTGCGTTGTCGTGCCTTAGCCTTGTTTCCCCTTGCCGTGCCGTTCCTTCCGTTACACTTGCCTTTCTTTGCTTTCCCTTGCCTTCCTTACTTCCGTTACTCTTTGCTTGCCTTCCGTGCATTGCCAAGCCTTGCGCTGTCGTGCCTTAGCCTTGCCTCCCCTGACCGTTCTTTCCCATGCGTTACCCTTTCCTTCCCTTGCCGTGCATTGCCTAGCGTGCGTTGTCGTGCCTTAGACTTGTTTAACCTTGCCGTGCCGTTCCTTCCGTTACCATTGCCTTTCCTTGCTTTCCTTTGCCTTCCTTAACTTCCGTTACTCTTTGCTTGCCTTCCCTGCATTACCTAGACTTGCGTTGTCGTGCCTTAGCCTTATCTCTTCTGACCGTGCCTTCCTTTGCTTTAAGCTTTCCTTGCATTGTCGTGCATTGCCTAGCCTTGCGTTGTCGTGCAGTAGCCTTGCCTAGCCTCACCGTGCCTTGCCTTGCGTTACCCTTTCCTTGCCTTGCCGTGCATTTCCTAGCCGTGTGTTGTCGTGCCTTAGCCTTGTTTCCCCTTGCCGTTGCGTGCCTTTTGTTACACTTCCCTTGCCTGGCTTTGCCTTGCCTTCCGTTCCTTCCGTTACTCTTTCCTTGCCTTGCCGTGCATTGCCTAGCCCTGCGTTTTCGTGCCTTAGCCTTGTTACCCCTTGCCGTGCCGTTCCTTCCGTTACCCTTGCCTTCCCTTGCTTTCCCTTGCCTTCCTTGCGTTCCGTTATACTTTGCTTGCTTTCCGTGCATTGCCTAGCCTTGCGTTGTCATGCCTTAGGCTTGCCTCGCCTGACCGTGCTTTCCCATGCGTTACCCTTTCCTTGCCTTGCCGTGCTTTGCCTAGCGTGCGTTGTCGTGCCTTAGCCTTGTTTCCCCTTGCCGTGCCGTTCCTTCCGTTACACTTGACTTTCCTTGCTTTCCCTTGCCTTCCTTATCTTCCGTTACTCTTTGCTTGCCTTCCGTGCATTGCCTAGCCTTGCGTTGTCGTGCCTTAGCCTTATCTCGCCTGACCGTGCCTTCCTTTGCTTTAAGCTTTCCTTGCATTGTCGTGCATTGCCTAGCCTTGCGTTGTCGTGCATTAGCGTTGCCTAGCCTCACCGTGCCTTGCCTTGCGTTACACTTTCCTTGCCTTGCCGTGCATTGCCTAGCCGTGCGTTGTCGTGCCTTAGCCTTGATTCCCCTTGCCGTGGCGTGCCTTTTGTTACACTTGCCTTGCCTGGCTTTGCCTTGCCTTCCTTTCCTTCCGTTACTCTTTCCTTGCCATGCCGTGCATTGCCTAGCCTTGCATTGTCGTGCCTTATCCTTGCCTCACCTGACCGTGCCTTCCCCTGCGTTACCCGTTCCTTGCCTTGCCGTGCATTGCCTAGCCCTGCGTTGTCGTGCCTTAGCCTTCTTACCCCTTGCCGTGCCGTTCCTTCCGTTACCCTTGCCTTCCCTTGCTTTCCCTTGCCTTCCTTGCGTTCCGTTACTCTTTGCTTGCTTTCCGTGCATTGCCTAGCCTTGCGTTGTCGTGCCTTAGCCTTATCTCGCCTGACCGTGCCTTCCTTTGCTTTAAGCTTTACTTGCATTGTCGTGCATTGCCTAGCCTTGCGTTGTCGTGCATTAGCCTTGCCTAGCTTCACCGTGTCTTGCCTTGCGTTACTCTTTCCTTGCCTTGCCGTGCATTGCCTAGCCTTGCATTGTCGTGCCTTATCCTTGCCTCACCTGACCGTGCCTTCCCCTGCGTTACCCTTTCCTTGCCTTGCCGTGCATTGCCTAACCCTGCGTTGTCGTGCCTTAGCCTTGTTACCCCTTGCCGTGCCGTTCCTTCCGTTACCCTTGCCTTCCCTTGCTTTCCCTTTCCTTCCTTGCGTTCCGTTACTCTTTGCTTGCTTTCCGTGCATTGCCTAGCCTTGCGTTGTCATGCCTTAGCCTTGCATCGCCTGACCGTGCTTTCCCATTCGTTACCCTTTCCATGCCTTGCCGTGCATTGCCTAGCCGTGCGTTGTCGTGCCTTAGCCTTGTTTCCCCTTGCCGTGCCGTTCCTTCCGTTACACTTGCCTTTCCTTCCTTTCCCTTGCCTTCCTTACCTTCCGTTACTCTTTGCTTGCCTTCCGTGCATTGCCTAGCCTTGCGTTGTCGTGCCTTAGCCTTATCTCGCCTGACCGTGCCTTCCTTTGCTTTAAGCTTTCCTTGCATTGTCGTGCATTGCGTAGCCTTGCGTTGTCGTGCATTAGCCTTGCCTAGCCTCACCGTGCCTTGCCTTGCGTTACCCTTTCCTTGCCTTGCCGTGCATTGCCTAGCCCTGCGTTGTCGTGCCTTAGCCTTCTTACCCCTTGCCGTGCCGTTCCTTCCGTTACTCTTGCCTTCCCTTGCTTTCCCTTGCCTTCCTTGCGTTCCGTTACTCTTTGCTTGCTTTCCGTGCATTGCCTAGCCTTGCGTTGTCATGCCTTAGGCTTGCCTCGCCTGACCGTGCTTTCCCATGCGTTACCCTTTCCTTGCCTTGCCGTGCATTGCCTAGCGTGCGTTGTCGTGCCTTAGCCTTCTTTCCCCTTGCCGTGCCGTTCCTTCCGTTACACTTGCCTTTCCTTGCTTTCCCTTCCCTTCCTTACCTTCCGTTACTCTTTGCTTGCCTTCCGTGCATTGCCTAGCCTTGCGTTGTCGTGCCTTAGCCTTGCCTCGCCTGACCGTGCTTTCCCATGCGTTACCCTTTCCTTCCCTTGCCGTTCATTGCCTAGCGTTCGGTGTCGTGCCTTAGACTTGTTCCCCCTTGCCGTGCCGTTCCTTCCGTTACCCTTGCCTTTCCTTGCTTTTCCTTGCCTTCCTTACCTTCCGTTACTCTTTGCTTGCCTTCCCTGAATTGCCTAGCCTTGCGTTGTCGTGCCTTTGCCTTATCTCGCCTGACCTTGCCTTCCTTTGCTTTAAGCTTTCCTTGCATTGTCGTGCATTGCCTAGCCTTGCGTTTTCGTGCATTAGCCTTGTCTAGCCTCACCGTGCATTGCCTTGCGTTACCCTTTGCTTGCCTTGCCGTGCATTGCCTAGCCGTGCGTTGTCGTGCCTTAGCCTTGTTTCCCCTTGCGGTGCAGTTCCTTCCGTTACACTTGCCTTTCTTTGCTTTCCCTTGCCTTCCTTACCGTCCGTTACTCTTTGCTTGCCTTCCGTGCATTGCCTAGCCTTGCGTTGTCGTGCCTTAGCCTTGCCTCGCCTGAACGTGCTTTCCCATGCGTTACCCTTTCCTTGCCTTGCCGTGCATTGCCCAGCCTGCGTTGCCGTGCCTTAGCCTTGTTTCCCCTTGCCGTGCAATTCCTTCCGTTACCCTTGCCTTTCCTTGCTTTTCCTTGCCTTGCTTACCTTCCGTTACTCTTTGCTTCCCTTCCCTGCATTGCCTAGCCTTGCGTTGTCGTGCCTTAGCCTTATCTCGCCTGACCGTGCCTGCCTTTGCTTTAAGCTTTCCTTGCATTGTCGTGCATTGCCTAGCCTTGCGTTGTCGTGCATTAGCCTTGCCTAGCCTCACCGTGCCTTGCCTTGCGTTACCCTTTCCTTGCCTTGCCGTGCATTGCCTAGCCGTGCGTTGTCGTGCCTTAGCCTTGTTTCCCCTTGCCGTGGCGTGCCTTTTGTTACACTTGCCTTTCCTGGCTTTGACTTGCCTTCCTTTCCTTCCCTTACTCTTTCCTTGCCTTGCCGTGCATTGCCTAGCCTTGCATTGTCGTGCCTTATCCTTGCCTCACCTGACCGTGCCTTCCCCTGCGTTACCCTTTCCTTGCCTTGCCGTGCATTGCCTAGCCCTGCGTTGCCGTGCCTTAGCCTTGTTACCCCTTACCGTGCCGTTCCTTCCGTTACCCTTGCCTTCCCTTGCTTTCCCTTGCCTTCCTTGCGTTCCGTTACTCTTTGCTTGCTTTCCGTGCATTGCCTAGCCTTGCGTTGTCATGCCTTAGCCTTGCATCGCCTGACCGTGCTTTCCCATGCGTTAACATTTCCTTGCCTTTCCGTGCATTGCCTAGCCGTGCGTTGTCGTGCCTTAGCCTTGTTTCCCCTTGCCGTGCCGTTCCTTCCGTTACACTTGCCTTTCCTTCCTTTCCCTTGCCTTCCTTACCTTCCGTTACTCTTTGCTTGCCTTCCGTGCATTGCCTAGCCTTGCGTTGTCGTGCCTTAGCGTTGCCTCGCCTGACCGTGCTTTCAAATGCGTTACCCTTTCCTTGCCTTGCCGTTCATTGCCTAGCGTTCGGTGTCGTGCCTTAGACTTGTTTCCCCTTGCTGTGCCGTTCCTTCCGTTACCCTGGCCTTTCCTTCCTTTTCCTTGCCTTGCTTACCTTCCGTTACTCTTTGCTTGCCTTCCCTGAATTGCCTAGCCTTTCGTTGTCGTGCCTTAGCCTTATCTCGCCTGACCGTGCCTTCCTTTGCTTTAAGCTTTCCTTGCATTGTCGTGCATTGCCTAGCCTTGCGTTGTCGTGCATTAACCTTGCCTAGCCTCACCGTGCCTTGCCTTGCGTTACCCTTTCCTTGCCTTGCCGTGCATTTCCTAGCCGTGTGTTGTCGTGCCTTAACCTTGTTACCCCTTGCCGTGCCGCTCCTTCCGTTGCCCTTGCCTTTCCTTGCTTTCCCTTGCCTTCCTTACCTTCCGTTACTCTTTGCTTGCCTTCCCTGCATTGCCTAGCCTTGCGGTGTCGTGCCTTAGCCTTATCTCGCCTGACCGTGCCTTCCTTTACTTTAAGCTTTACTTGCATTTTCGTGCATTGCCTAGCCTTGCGTTGTCGTGCATTAGCCTTGCCTAGCCTCACCGTGCCTTGCCTTGCGTTACTCTTTCCTTGCCTTGCCGTGCATTTCCTAGCCGTGTGTTTTCGTGCCTTAGCCTTGTTTCCCCATGCCGTTGCGTGCCTTTTGTTAAACTTGCCTTGCCTGGCTTTGCCTTGCCTTCCTTTCCTTCCGTTACTCTTTCCTTGCCTTGCCGTGCATTGCCTAGCCCTGCGTTGTCGTGCCTTAGCCTTGTTACCCCTTGCCGTGCCGTTCCTTCCGTTACCCTTGCCTTCCCTTGCTTTCCCTTGCCTTCCTTGCGTTCCGTTACTCTTTGCTTGCTTTCCGTGCATTGCCTAGCCTTGCGTTGTCATGCCTTAGGCTTGCCTCGCCTGACCGTGCTTTCCCATGCGTTACCCTTTCCTTGCCTTGCCGTGCTTTGCCTAGCGTGCGTTGTCGTGCCTTAGCCTTGTTTCCCCTAGCCGTGCCGTTCCTTCCGTTACACTTGCCTTTCTTTGCTTTCCCTTGCCCTCCTTACCTTCCGTTACTCTTTGCTTGCCTTCCGTGCATTGCCTAGCCTTGCGTTGTCGTGCCTTAGCCTTATCTCGCCTGACCGTGCCTTCCTTTGCTTTAAGCTTTCCTTGCATTGTCGTGCATTGCCTAGCCTTGCGTTGTCGTGCATTAGCCTTGCCTTGCCTCACCGTGCCTTGCCTTGCGTTACCCTGTCCTTACCTTGCCTTGTATTGCCTAGCCGTGCGTTGTCGTTCATTAGCCTTGATTCCCCTTGCCGTGGCGTGCCTTTTGTAACACTTGCCTTGCCTGGCTTTGCCTTGCCTTCCTTTCCTTCCGTTACTCTTTCCTTGCCTTGCCGTGCATTGCCTAGCCTTGCATTGTCGTGCCTTATCCTTGCCTCACCTGACCGTGCCTTCCCCTGCGTTACCCTTTCCTTCCCTTGCCGTGCATTGCCTAGCCCTGCGTTGTCGTGCCTTAGCCTTCTTACCCATTGGCGTGCCGTTCCTTCCGTTACCCTTGCCTTCCCTTGCTTTCCCTTGCCTTCCTTGCGTTCCGTTACTCTTTGCTTGCTTTCCGTGCATTGCCTAGCCTTGCGTTGTCATGCCTTAGCCTTGCCTCGCCTGACCGTGCTTTCCCATGCGTTACCCTTTCCTTGCCTTGCCGTGCATTGCCTAGCGTGCGTTGTCGTGCCTTAGCCTTGTTTCCCCTTGCCGTGCCGTTCCTTCCGTTACACTTGCCTTTCCTTGCTTTCCCTTGCCTTCCTTACCTTCCGTTACTCTTTGCTTGCCTTCCGTGCATTGCCTAGCCTTGCGTTGTCGTGCCTTAGCCTTGCCTCGCCTGACCGTGCTTTCCCATGCGTTACCCTTTCCTTGCCTTGCCGTTCATTGCCTAGCGTTCGGTGTCGTGCCTTAGACTTTTTCCCCCTTGCCGTGCCGTTCCTTCCGTTACCCTTGCCTTTCCTTGCTTTTCCTTGTGTTCCTTACCTTCCGTTACTCTTTGCTTGCCTTCCCTGAATTGCCTAGCCTTGCGTTGTCGTGCCTTTGCCTTATCTCGCCTGACCTTGCCTTCCTTTGCTTTAAGCTTTCCTTGCATTGTCGTGCATTGCCTAGCCTTGCGTTTCCGTGCATTAGCCTTGCCTAGCCTCACCGTGCCTTGCCTTGCGTTACCCTTTGCTTGCCTTGCCGTGCATTGCCTAGCCGTGCGTTGTCGTGCCTTAGCCTTGTTTCCCCTTGCCGTGCAGTTCCTTCCGTTACACTTGCCTTTCTTTGCTTTCCCTTGCCTTCCTTACCTTCCGTTACTCTTTGCTTGCCTTCCGTGAATTGCCTAGCCTTGCGTTGTCGTGCCTTAGCCTTGCCTCGCCTGAACGTGCTTTCCCTTGCGTTACCCTTTCCTTGCCTTGCCGTGCATTGCCCAGCCTGCGTTGCCGTGCCTTAGCCTTGTTTCCCCTTGCCGTGCCGATCCTTCCGTTACCCTGGCCTTTCCTTCCTTTTCCTTGCTTTGCTTACCTTCCGTTACTCTTTGCTTGCCTTGCTTGAATTTCCTAGCCTTGCGTTGTCGTGCCTTAGCCTTATCTCGCCTGACCGTGCCTGCCTTTGCTTTAAGCTTTCCTTGCATTGCCGTGCATTGCCTAGCCTTGCGTTGTCGTGCATTAGCCTTGCCTAGCCTCACCGTGCCTTGCCTTGCGTTACCCTTTCCTTGCCTTGCCGTGCATTGCCTAGCCGTGCGTTGTCGTGCCTTAGCCTTGTTTCCCCTTGCCGTGGCGTGCCTTTTGTTACACTTGCCTTTCCTGGCTTTGACTTGCCTTCCTTTCCTTCCGTTACTCTTGCCTTGCCTTGACGTGCATTGCCTAGCCTTGCATTGTCGTGCCTTATCCTTGCCTCACCTGACCGTGCCTTCCCCTGCGTTACCCTTTCCTTGCCTTGCCGTGCATTGCCTAGCCCTGCGTTGCCGTGCCTTAGCCTTGTTACCCCTTACCGTGCCGTTCCTTCCGTTACCCTTGCCTTCCCTTGCTTTCCCTTGCCTTCCTTGCATTCCGTTACTCTTTGCTTGCTTTCCGTGCATTGCCTAGCCTTGCGTTGTCATGCCTTAGCCTTGCATCGCCTGACCGTGCTTTCCCATGCGTTACCCTTTCCTTGCCTTTCCGTGCATTGCCTAGCCGTGCGTTTTCGTGCCTTAGCCTTGTTTCCCCTTGCCGTGCCGTTCGGTCCGTTACACTTGCCTTTCCTTCCTTTCCCTTGCCTTCCTTAGCTTCCGTTACTCTTTGCTTGCCTTCCGTGCATTGCCTAGCCGTGTGTTGTCGTGCCTTAGCCTTGTTTCCCCTTGCCGTTGCGTGCCTTTTGTTACACTTGCCTTTCCTGGCTTTGCCTTGCCTTCCTTTCCTTCCGTTACTCTTTCCTTGCCTTGCCGTGCATTGCCTAGCCCTGCGTTGTCGTGCCTTAGCCTTGTTACCCCTTGCCGTGCCGTTCCGTCCGTTACCCTGGCCTTCCCTTGCTTTCCCTTGCCTTCCTTGCGTTCCGTTACTCTTTGCTTGCCTTCCGTGGATTGCCTAGCCTTGCGTTGTCGAGCCTTAGCCTTATCTCGCCTGACCGTGCCTTCCTTTGCTTTAAGCTTTCCTTGCATTATCGTGCATTGCCTAGCCTTGCGTTGTCGTGCATTAGCCTTGCCTAGCCTCACCGTGCCTTGCCTTGCGTTACCATTTCGTTGCCTTGCCGTGCATTGCCTAGCCGTGCGTTGTCGTGCCTTAGCCTTCTTTCCCCTTGCCGTGCCGGTCCTTCCGTTACACTTGCCTTTCTTTGCTTTCCCTTGCCTTCCTTGCGTTCCGTTACTCTTTGCTTGCTTTCCGTGCATTGCCTAGCCTTGCGTTGTCATGCCTTAGCCTTGCCTCGCGTGACCGTGCTTTCCCATGCGTTACCCTTTCCTTGCCTTGCCGTGCATTGCCCAGCCTGCGTTGCCGTGCCTTAGCCTTGTTTCCCCTTGCCGTGCAGTTCCTTACGTTACCCTTGCCTTTCCTTGCTTTTCCTTGCCTTGCTTACCTTCCGTTACTCTTTGCTTCCCTTCCCTGCATTGCCTAGCCTTGCGTTGTCGTGCCTTAGCCTTATCTCGCCTGACCGTGCCTTCCTTTGCTTTAAGCTTTCCTTGCATTGTCGTGCATTGCCTAGCCTTGCGTTGTCGTGCATTAGCCTTGCCTAGCCTCACCGTGCCTTGCCTTGCGTTACCCTTTCCTTGCCTTGCCGTGCATTGCCTAGCCGTGCGTTGTCGTGCCTTAGCCTTGTTTCCCCTTGCCGTGGCGTGCCTTTTGTTACACTTGCCTTTCCTGGCTTTGACTTGCCTTCCTTTCCTTCCGTTACTCTTTCCTTGCCTTGCCGTGCATTGCCTACCCCTGCGTTGCCGTGCCTTAGCCTTGATACCCCTTGCCGTGCCGTTCCTTCCGTTACCCTTGCCTTCCCTTGCTTTCCCTTGCCTTCCTTGCGTTCCCTTACTCTTTCCTTGCCTTGCCGTGCATTGCCTAGCCTTGCATTGTCGTGCCTTATCCTTTCCTCACCTGACCGTGCCTTCCCCTGCGTTACCATTTCCTTGCCTTGCCGTGCATTGCCTAGCGTGCGTTGTCGTGCCTTAGCCTTGTTTCCCCTTGCCGTGCCGTTCCTTCCGTTACACTTGCCTTTCTTTGCTTTCCCTTGCCTTCCTTACCTTCCGTTACTCTTTGCTTGCCTTCCGTGCAATGCCTAGCCTTGCGTTGTCGTGCCTTAGCCTTATCTCGCCTCACCGTGCCTTCCTTTGCTTTAAGCTTTCCTTGCATTGTCGTGCATTGCGTAGCCTTGCGTTGTCGTGCATTAGCCTTGCCTAGCCTCACCGTGCCTTGCCTTGCGTTACCCTTTCCTTGCCTTGCCGTGCATTGCCTAGCCGTGCGTTGTCGTGCCTTAGCCTTGATTCCCCTTGCCGTGGCGTGCCTTTTGTTACACTTGCCTTGCCTGGCTTTGCCTTGCCTTCCTTTCCTTCCGTTACTCTTTACTTGCCTTGCCGTGCATTGCCTGGCTTTGCATTGTCGTGCCTTATCCTTGCCTCACCTGACCGTGCCTTCCCTGCGTTACCCTTTCCTTGCCTTGCCGTGCATTGCCTAGCCGTGCGTTGTCGTGCCTTAGCCTTCTTTCCCCTTGCCGTGCCGTTCCTTCCGTTACACTTGCCTTTCCTTGCTTTCCCTTCCCTTCCTTACCTTCCGTTACTCTTTGCTTGCCTTCCGTGCATTGCCTAGCCTTGCGTTGTCGTGCCTTAGCCTTGCCTCGCCTGACCGTGCTTTCCCATGCGTTACCCTTTCCTTCCCTTGCCGTTCATTGCCTAGCGTTCGGTGTCGTGCCTTAGACTTGTTCCCCCTTGCCGTGCCGTTCCTTCCGTTACCCTTGCCTTTCCTTGCTTTTCCTTGCCTTCCTTACCTTCCGTTACTCTTTGCTTGCCTTCCCTGAATTGCCTAGCCTTGCGTTGTCGTGCCTTTGCCTTATCTCGCCTGACCTTGCCTTCCTTTGCTTTAAGCTTTCCTTGCATTGTCGTGCATTGCCTAGCCTTGCGTTTTCGTGCATTAGCCTTGTCTAGCCTCACCGTGCATTGCCTTGCGTTACCCTTTGCTTGACTTGCCGTGCATTGCCTAGCCGTGCGTTGTCGTGCCTTAGCCTTGTTTCCCCTTGCGGTGCAGTTCCTTCCGTTACACTTGCCTTTCTTTGCTTTCCCTTGCCTTCCTTACCGTCCGTTTCTCTTTGCTTGCCTTCCGTGCATTGCCTAGCCTTGCGTTGTCGTGCCTTAGCCTTGCCTCGCCTGAACGTGCTTTCCCATGCGTTACCCTTTCCTTGCCTTGCCGTGCATTGCCCAGCCTGCGTTGCCGTGCCTTAGCCTTGTTTCCCCTTGCCGTGCAATTCCTTCCGTTACCCTTGCCTTTCCTTGCTTTTCCTTGCCTTGCTTACCTTCCGTTACTCTTTGCTTCCCTTCCCTGCATTGCCTAGCCTTGCGTTGTCGTGCCTTAGCCTTATCTCACCTGACCGTGCCTGCCTTTGCTTTAAGCTTTCCTTGCATTGTCGTGCATTGCCTAGCCTTGCGTTGTCGTGCATTAGCCTTGCCTAGCCTCACCGTGCCTTGCCTTGCGTTACCCTTTCCTTGCCTTGCCGTGCATTGCCTAGCCGTGCGTTGTCGTGCCTTAGCCTTGTTTCCCCTTGCCGTGGCGTGCCTTTTGTTACACTTGCCTTTACTGGCTTTGACTTGCCTTCCTTTCCTTCCGTTACTCTTTCCTTGCCTTGCCGTGCATTGCCTAGCCTTGCATTGTCGTGCCTTATCCTTGCCTCACCTGACCGTGCCTTCCCCTGCGTTACCCTTTCCTTGCCTTGCCGTGCATTGCCTAGCCCTGCGTTGCCGTGCCTTAGCCTTGTTACCCCTTACCGTGCCGTTCCTTCCGTTACCCTTGCCTTCCCTTGCTTTCCCTTGCCTTCCTTGCGTTCCGTTACTCTTTGCTTGCTTTCCGTGCATTGCCTAGCCTTGCGTTGTCATGCCTTAGCGTTGCCTCGCCTGACCGTGCTTTCAAATGCGTCACCCTTTCCTTGCCTTGCCGTTCATTGCCTAACGTTCGGTGTCGTGCCTTAGACTTGTTTCCCCTTGCTGTGCCGTTCCTTCCGTTACCCTGGCCTTTCCTTCCTTTTCCTTGCCTTGCTTACCTTCCGTTACTCTTTGCTTGCCTTCCCTGAATTGCCTAGCCTTGCGTTGTCGTGCCTTAGCCTTATCTCGCCTGACCGTGCCTTCCTTTGCTTTAAGCTTTCCTTGCATTGTCGTGCATTGCCCAGCCTTGCGTTGTCGTGCATTAACCTTGCCTAGCCTCACCGTGCCTTGCCTTGCGTTACCCTTTCCTTGCCTTGCCGTGTATTTCCTAGCCGTGTGTTGTCGTGCCTTAGCCTTGTTACCCCTTGCCGTGCCGCTCCTTCCGTTACCCTTGCCTTCCCTTGCTTTCCCTTTCCTTCCTTGCATTCCGTTACTCCTTGCTTGCTTTCCGTGCATTCCCTAGCCTTGCGTTGGCTTTCCTTAGCCTTGCCTCGCCTGACCGTGCTTTCCCATGCGTTACCCTTTCCTTGCCTTGCCGTGCATTGCCTAGCGTGCGTTGTCGTGCCTTAGACTTCTTTCCCCTTGCCGTGCCGTTCCTTCCGTTACACTTGCCTTTCTTTGCTTTCCTTTGCCTTCCTTACCTTCCGTTACTCTTTGCTTGCCTTCCGTGCATTGCCAACCCTTGCGTTGTCGTGCCTTAGCCTTGCCTCCCCTGACCGTGCTTTCCCATGCGTTACCCTTTCCTTGCCTTGCCGTGCTTTGCCTAGCGTGCGTTGTCGTGCCTTAGCCTTGTTTCACCTAGCCGTGCCGTTCCTTCCGTTACACTTGCCTTTCTTTGCTTTCCCTTGCCTTCCTTACCTTCCGTTACTCTTTGCTTGCCTTCTGTGCATTGCCTAGCCTTGCGTTGTCGTGCCTTAGCCTTATCTCGCCTGACCGTGCCTTCCTTTGCTTTAAGCTTTCCTTGCATTGTCGTGCATTGCCTAGCCTTGCGTTGTCGTGCATTAGCCTTGCCTAGCCTCACCGTGCCTTGCCTTGCGTTACCCTTTCCTTGCCTTGCCGTGCATTGCCTAGCCGTGCGTTGTCGTGCATTAGCCTTGATTCCCCTTGCCGTGGCGTGCCTTTTGTAACACTTGCCTTGCCTGGCTTTGCCTTGCCTTCCTTTCCTTCCGTTACTCTTTCCTTGCCTTGCCGTGCATTGCCTAGCCTTGCATTGTCGTGCCTTATCCTTGCCTCACCTGACCGTGCCTTCCCCTGCGTTGCCCTTTCCTTCCCTTGCCGTGCATTGCCTAGCCCTGCGTTGTCGTGCCTTAGCTTTCTTACCCATTGGCGTGCCGTTCCTTCCGTTACCCTTGCCTTCCCTTGCTTTCCCTTGCCTTCCTTGCGTTCCGTTACCCTTTGCTTGCTTTCCGTGCATTGCCTAGCCTTGCGTTGTCATGCCTTAGCCTTGCCTCGCCTGACCGTGCTTTCCCATGCGTTACCCTTTCCTTGCCTTGCCGTGCATTGCCTAGCGTGCGTTGTCGTGCCTTAGCCTTGTTTCCCCTTGCCGTGCCGTTCCTTCCGTTACACTTGCCTTTCCTTGCTTTCCCTTGCCTTCCTTACCTTCCGTTACTCTTTGCTTGCCTTCCGTGCATTGCCTAGCCTTGCGTTGTCGTGCCTTTGCCTTATCTCGCCTGACCTTGCCTTCCTTTGCTTTAAGCTTTCCTTGCATTGTCGTGCATTGCCTAGCCTTGCGTTTCCGTGCATTAGCCTTGCCTAGCCTCACCGTGCCTTGCCTTGCGTTACCCTTTGCTTGCCTTGCCGTGCATTGCCTAGCCGTGCGTTGTCGTGCCTTAGCCTTGTTTCCCCTTGCCGTGCAGTTCCTTCCGTTACACTTGCCTTTCTTTGCTTTCCCTTGCCTTCCTTACCTTCCGTTACTGTTTGCTTGCCTTCCGTGAATTGCCTAGCCTTGCGTTGTCGTGCCTTAGCCTTGCCTCGCCTGAACGTGCTTTCCCTTGCGTTACCCTTTCCTTGCCTTGCCGTGCATTGCCCAGCCTGCGTTGCCGTGCCTTAGCCTTGTTACCCCTTACCGTGCCGTTCCTTCCGTTACCCTTGCCTTCCCTTGCTTTCCCTTGCCTTCCTTGCATTCCGTTACTCTTTGCTTGCTTTCCGTGCATTGCCTAGCCTTGCGTTGTCATGCCTTAGCCTTGCATCGCCTGACCGTGCTTTCCCATGCGTTGCCCTTTCCTTGCCTTTCCGTGCATTGCCTAGCCGTGCGTTGTCGTGCCTTAGCCTTGTTTCCCCTTGCCGTGCCGTTCCTTCCGTTACACTTGCCTTTCCTTCCTTTCCCTTGCCTTCCTTACCTTCCGTTACTCTTTGCTTGCCTTCCGTGCATTGCCTAGCCGTGTGTTGTCGTGCCTTAGCCTTGCCTCGCGTGACCGTGCTTTCCCATGCGTTACCCTTTCCTTGCCTTGCCGTGCATTGCCCAGCCTGCGTTGCCGTGCCTTAGCCTTGTTTCCCCTTGCCGTGCAGTTCCTTACGTTACCCTTGCCTTTCCTTGCTTTTCCTTGCCTTGCTTACCTTCCGTTACTCTTTGCTTCCCTTCCCTGCATTGCCTAGCCTTGCGTTGTCGTGCCTTAGCCTTATCTCGCCTGACCGTGCCTTCCTTTGCTTTAAGCTTTCCTTGCATTGTCGTGCATTGCCTAGCCTTGCGTTGTCGTGCATTAGCCTTGCCTAGCCTCACCGTGCCTTGCCTTGCGTTACCCTTTCCTTGCCTTGCCGTGCATTGCCTAGCCGTGCGTTGTCGTGCCTTAGCCTTGTTTCCCCTTGCCGTGGCGTGCCTTTTGTTACACTTGCCTTTCCTGGCTTTGACTTGCCTTCCTTTCCTTCCGTTACTCTTTGCTTGCCTTGCCGTGCATTGCCTACCCCTGCGTTGCCGTGCCTTAGCCTTGATACCCCTTGCCGTGCCGTTCCTTCCGTTACCCTTGCCTTCCCTTGCTTTCCCTTGCCTTCCTTGCGTTCCCTTACTCTTTCCTTGCCTTGCCGTGCATTGCCTAGCCTTGCATTGTCGTGCCTTATCCTTTCCTCACCTGACCGTGCCTTCCCCTGCGTTACCATTTCCTTGCCTTGCCGTGCATTGCCTAGCCCTGCGTTGTCGTGCCTTAGCCTTGTTACCCCTTGCCGTGCCGGTCCTTCCGTTACCCTTGCCTTCCCTTGCTTTCCCTTGCCTTCCTTGCGTTCCGTTACTCTTTGCTTGCTTTCCGTGCATTGCCTAGCCTTGCGTTGTCGTGCCTTAGCCTTATCTCGCCTGACCGTGCCTTCCTTTGCTTTAAGCTTTCCTTGCATTGTCGTGCATTGCCTAGCCTTGCGTTGTCGTGCATTAGCCTTGCCTAGCCTCACCGTGCCTTGCCTTGCGTTACCCTTTCCTTGCCTTGCCGTGCATTGCCTAGCCGTGCGTTGTCGTTCATTAGCCTTGATTCCCCTTGCCGTGGCGTGCCTTTTGTAACACTTGCCTTGCCTGGCTTTGCCTTGCCTTCCTTTCCTTCCGTTACTCTTTCCTTGCCTTGCCGTGCATTGCCTAGCCTTGCATTGTCGTGCCTTATCCTTGCCTCACCTGACCGTGCCTTCCCCTGCGTTACCCTTTCCTTCCCTTGCCGTGCATTGCCTAGCCCTGCGTTGTCGTGCCTTAGCCTTCTTACCCATTGGCGTGCCGTTCCTTCCGTTACCCTTGCCTTCCCTTGCTTTCCCTTGCCTTCCTTGCGTTCCGTTACTCTTTGCTTGCTTTCCGTGCATTGCCTAGCCTTGCGTTGTCATGCCTTAGCCTTGCCTCGCCTGACCGTGCTTTCCCATGCGTTACCCTTTCCTTGCCTTGCCGTGCATTGCCTAGCGTGCGTTGTCGTGCCTTAGCCTTGTTTCCCCTTGCCGTGCCGTTCCTTCCGTTACACTTGCCTTTCCTTGCTTTCCCTTGCCTTCCTTACCTTCCGTTACTCTTTGCTTGCCTTCCGTGCATTGCCTAGCCTTGCGTTGTCGTGCCTTAGCCTTGCCTCGCCTGACCGTGCTTTCCCATGCGTTACCCTTTCCTTGCCTTGCCGTTCATTGCCTAGCGTTCGGTGTCGTGCCTTAGACTTTTTCCCCCTTGCCGTGCCGTTCCTTCCGTTACCCTTGCCTTTCCTTGCTTTTCCTTGTGTTCCTTACCTTCCGTTACTCTTTGCTTGCCTTCCCTGAATTGCCTAGCCTTGCGTTGTCGTGCCTTTGCCTTATCTCGCCTGACCTTGCCTTCCTTTGCTTTAAGCTTTCCTTGCATTGTCGTGCATTGCCTAGCCTTGCGTTTCCGTGCATTAGCCTTGCCTAGCCTCACCGTGCCTTGCCTTGCGTTACCCTTTGCTTGCCTTGCCGTGCATTGCCTAGCCTTGCGTTGTCGTGCCTTAGCCTTGTTTCCCCTTGCCGTGCAGTTCCTTCCGTTACACTTGCCTTTCTTTGCTTTCCCTTGCCTTCCTTACCTTCCGTTACTCTTTGCTTGCCTTCCGTGAATTGCCTAGCCTTGCGTTGTCGTGCCTTAGCCTTGCCTCGCCTGAACGTGCTTTCCCTTGCGTTACCCTTTCCTTGCCTTGCCGTGCATTGCCCAGCCTGCGTTGCCGTGCCTTAGCCTTGTTTCCCCTTGCCGTGCCGATCCTTCCGTTACCCTGGCCTTTCCTTCCTTTTCCTTGCTTTGCTTACCTTCCGTTACTCTTTGCTTGCCTTGCTTGAATTTCCTAGCCTTGCGTTGTCGTGCCTTAGCCTTATCTCGCCTGACCGTGCCTGCCTTTGCTTTAAGCTTTCCTTGCATTGCCGTGCATTGCCTAGCCTTGCGTTGTCGTGCATTAGCCTTGCCTAGCCTCACCGTGCCTTGCCTTGCGTTACCCTTTCCTTGCCTTGCCGTGCATTGCCTAGCCGTGCGTTGTCGTGCCTTAGCCTTGTTTCCCCTTGCCGTGGCGTGCCTTTTGTTACACTTGCCTTTCCTGGCTTTGACTTGCCTTCCTTTCCTTCCGTTACTCTTGCCTTGCCTTGACGTGCATTGCCTAGCCTTGCATTGTCGTGCCTTATCCTTGCCTCACCTGACCGTGCCTTCCCCTGCGTTACCCTTTCCTTGCCTTGCCGTGCATTGCCTAGCCCTGCGTTGCCGTGCCTTAGCCTTGTTACCCCTTACCGTGCCGTTCCTTCCGTTACCCTTGCCTTCCCTTGCTTTCCCTTGCCTTCCTTGCATTCCGTTACTCTTTGCTTGCTTTCCGTGCATTGCCTAGCCTTGCGTTGTCATGCCTTAGCCTTGCATCGCCTGACCGTGCTTTCCCATGCGTTACCCTTTCCTTGCCTTTCCGTGCATTGCCTAGCCGTGCGTTTTCGTGCCTTAGCCTTGTTTCCCCTTGCCGTGCCGTTCCTTCCGTTACACTTGCCTTTCCTTCCTTTCCCTTGCCTTCCTTAGCTTCCGTTACTCTTTGCTTGCCTTCCGTGCATTGCCTAGCCGTGTGTTGTCGTGCCTTAGCCTTGTTTCCCCTTGCCGTTGCGTGCCTTTTGTTACACTTGCCTTTCCTGGCTTTGCCTTGCCTTCCTTTCCTTCCGTTACTCTTTCCTTGCCTTGCCGTGCATTGCCTAGCCCTGCGTTGTCGTGCCTTAGCCTTGTTACCCCTTGCCGTGCCGTTCCTTCCGTTACCCTGGCCTTCCCTTGCTTTCCCTTGCCTTCCTTGCGTTCCGTTACTCTTTGCTTGCCTTCCGTGGATTGCCTAGCCTTGCGTTGTCGAGCCTTAGCCTTATCTCGCCTGACCGTGCCTTCCTTTGCTTTAAGCTTTCCTTGCATTATCGTGCATTGCCTAGCCTTGCGTTGTCGTGCATTAGCCTTGCCTAGCCTCACCGTGCCTTGCCTTGCGTTACCATTTCGTTGCCTTGCCGTGCATTGCCTAGCCGTGCGTTGTCGTGCCTTAGCCTTCTTTCCCCTTGCCGTGCCGTTCCTTCCGTTACACTTGCCTTTCTTTGCTTTCCCTTGCCTTCCTTGCGTTCCGTTACTCTTTGCTTGCTTTCCGTGCATTGCCTAGCCTTGCGTTGTCATGCCTTAGCCTTGCCTCGCGTGACCGTGCTTTCCCATGCGTTACCCTTTCCTTGCCTTGCCGTGCATTGCCCAGCCTGCGTTGCCGTGCCTTAGCCTTGTTTCCCCTTGCCGTGCAGTTCCTTCCGTTACCCTTGCCTTTCCTTGCTTTTCCTTGCCTTGCTTACCTTCCGTTACTCTTTGCTTCCCTTCCCTGCATTGCCTAGCCTTGCGTTGTCGTGCCTTAGCCTTATCTCGCCTGACCGTGCCTTCCTTTGCTTTAAGCTTTCCTTGCATTGTCGTGCATTGCCTAGCCTTGCGTTGTCGTGCATTAGCCTTGCCTAGCCTCACCGTGCCTTGCCTTGCGTTACCCTTTCCTTGCCTTGCCGTGCATTGCCTAGCCGTGCGTTGTCGTGCCTTAGCCTTGTTTCCCCTTGCCGTGGCGTGCCTTTTGTTACACTTGCCTTTCCTGGCTTTGACTTGCCTTCCTTTCCTTCCGTTACTCTTTCCTTGCCTTGCCGTGCATTGCCTACCCCTGCGTTGCCGTGCCTTAGCCTTGATACCCCTTGCCGTGCCGTTCCTTCCGTTACCCTTGCCTTCCCTTGCTTTCCCTTGCCTTCCTTGCGTTCCCTTACTCTTTCCTTGCCTTGCCGTGCATTGCCTAGCCTTGCATTGTCGTGCCTTATCCTTTCCTCACCTGACCGTGCCTTCCCCTGCGTTACCATTTCCTTGCCTTGCCGTGCATTGCCTAGCGTGCGTTGTCGTGCCTTAGCCTTGTTTCCCCTTGCCGTGCCGTTCCTTCCGTTACACTTGCCTTTCTTTGCTTTCCCTTGCCTTCCTTACCTTCCGTTACTCTTTGCTTGCCTTCCGTGCAATGCCTAGCCTTGCGTTGTCGTGCCTTAGCCTTATCTCGCCTCACCGTGCCTTCCTTTGCTTTAAGCTTTCCTTGCATTGTCGTGCATTGCGTAGCCTTGCGTTGTCGTGCATTAGCCTTGCCTAGCCTCACCGTGCCTTGCCTTGCGTTACCCTTTCCTTGCCTTGCCGTGCATTGCCTAGCCGTGCGTTGTCGTGCCTTAGCCTTGATTCCCCTTGCCGTGGCGTGCCTTTTGTTACACTTGCCTTGCCTGGCTTTGCCTTGCCTTCCTTTCCTTCCGTTACTCTTTACTTGCCTTGCCGTGCATTGCCTGGCTTTGCATTGTCGTGCCTTATCCTTGCCTCACCTGACCGTGCCTTCCCTGCGTTACCCTTTCCTTGCCTTGCCGTGCATTGCCTAGCCCTGCGTTGTCGTGCCTTAGCCTTCTTACCCCTTGCCGTGCCGTTCCTTCCGTTACTCTTGCCTTCCCTTGCTTTCCCTTGCCTTCCTTGCGTTCCGTTACTCTTTGCTTCTTTCCGTGCATTGCCTAGCCTTGCGTTGTCATGCCTTAGGCTTGCCTCGCCTGACCGTGCTTTCCCATGCGTTACCCTTTCCTTGCCTTGCCGTGCATTGCCTAGCGTGCGTTGTCGTGCCTTAGCCTTCTTTCCCCTTGCCGTGCCGTTCCTTCCGTTACACTTGCCTTTCCTTGCTTTCCCTTCCCTTCCTTACCTTCCGTTACTCTTTGCTTGCCTTCCGTGCATTGCCTAGCCTTGCGTTGTCGTGCCTTAGCCTTGCCTCGCCTGACCGTGCTTTCCCATGCGTTACCCTTTCCTTCCCTTGCCGTTCATTGCCTAGCGTTCGGTGTCGTGCCTTAGACTTGTTCCCCCTTGCCGTGCCGTTCCTTCCGTTACCCTTGCCTTTCCTTGCTTTTCCTTGCCTTCCTTACCTTCCGTTACTCTTTGCTTGCCTTCCCTGAATTGCCTAGCCTTGCGTTGTCGTGCCTTTGCCTTATCTCGCCTGACCTTGCCTTCCTTTGCTTTAAGCTTTCCTTGCATTTTCGTGCATTGCCTAGCCTTGCGTTTTCGTGCATTAGCCTTGTCTAGCCTCACCGTGCATTGCCTTGCGTTACCCTTTGCTTGCCTTGCCGTGCATTGCCTAGCCGTGCGTTGTCGTGCCTTAGCCTTGTTTCCCCTTGCGGTGCAGTTCCTTCCGTTACACTTGCCTTTCTTTGCTTTCCCTTGCCTTCCTTACCGTCCGTTTCTCTTTGCTTGCCTTCCGTGCATTGCCTAGCCTTGCGTTGTCGTGCCTTAGCCTTGCCTCGCCTGAACGTGCTTTCCCATGCGTTACCCTTTCCTTGCCTTGCCGTGCATTGCCCAGCCTGCGTTGCCGTGCCTTAGCCTTGTTTCCCCTTGCCGTGCAATTCCTTCCGTTACCCTTGCCTTTCCTTGCTTTTCCTTGCCTTGCTTACCTTCCGTTACTCTTTGCTTCCCTTCCCTGCATTGCCTAGCCTTGCGTTGTCGTGCCTTAGCCTTATCTCACCTGACCGTGCCTGCCTTTGCTTTAAGCTTTCCTTGCATTGTCGTGCATTGCCTAGCCTTGCGTTGTCGTGCATTAGCCTTGCCTAGCCTCACCGTGCCTTGCCTTGCGTTACCCTTTCCTTGCCTTGCCGTGCATTGCCTAGCCGTGCGTTGTCGTGCCTTAGCCTTGTTTCCCCTTGCCGTGGCGTGCCTTTTGTTACACTTGCCTTTACTGGCTTTGACTTGCCTTCCTTTCCTTCCGTTACTCTTTCCTTGCCTTGCCGTGCATTGCCTAGCCTTGCATTGTCGTGCCTTATCCTTGCCTCACCTGACCGTGCCTTCCCCTGCGTTACCCTTTCCTTGCCTTGCCGTGCATTGCCTAGCCCTGCGTTGCCGTGCCTTAGCCTTGTTACCCCTTACCGTGCCGTTCCTTCCGTTACCCTTGCCTTCCCTTGCTTTCCCTTGCCTTCCTTGCGTTCCGTTACTCTTTGCTTGCTTTCCGTGCATTGCCTAGCCTTGCGTTGTCATGCCTTAGCTTTGCATCGCCTGACCGTGCTTTCCCATGCGTTAACCTTTCCTTGCCTTTCCGTGCATTGCCTAGCCGTGCGTTGTCGTGCCTTAGCCTTGTTTCCCCTTGCCGTGCCGTTCCTTCCGTTACACTTGCCTTTCCTTCCTTTCCCTTGCCTTCCTTACCTTCCGTTACTCTTTGCTTGCCTTCCGTGCATTGCCTAGCCTTGCGTTCTCGTGCCTTAGCGTTGCCTCGCCTGACCGTGCTTTCAAATGCGTCACCCTTTCCTTGCCTTGCCGTTCATTGCCTAACGTTCGGTGTCGTGCCTTAGACTTGTTTCCCCTTGCTGTGCCGTTCCTTCCGTTACCCTGGCCTTTCCTTCCTTTTCCTTGCCTTGCTTACCTTCCGTTACTCTTTGCTTGCCTTCCCTGAATTGCCTAGCCTTGCGTTGTCGTGCCTTAGCCTTATCTCGCCTGACCGTGCCTTCCTTTGCTTTAAGCTTTCCTTGCATTGTCGTGCATTGCCCAGCCTTGCGTTGTCGTGCATTAACCTTGCCTAGCCTCACCGTGCCTTGCCTTGCGTTACCCTTTCCTTGCCTTGCCGTGTATTTCCTAGCCGTGTGTTGTCGTGCCTTAGCCTTGTTACCCCTTGCCGTGCCGCTCCTTCCGTTACCCTTGCCTTCCCTTGCTTTCCCTTTCCTTCCTTGCATTCCGTTACTCCTTGCTTGCTTTCCGTGCATTCCCTAGCCTTGCGTTGGCTTTCCTTAGCCTTGCCTCGCCTGACCGTGCTTTCCCATGCGTTACCCTTTCCTTGCCTTGCCGTGCATTGCCTAGCGTGCGTTGTCGTGCCTTAGACTTCTTTCCCCTTGCCGTGCCGTTCCTTCCGTTACACTTGCCTTTCTTTGCTTTCCTTTGCCTTCCTTACCT
The DNA here is from genome assembly GCF_037893015.1 of Macrotis lagotis. Lineage (NCBI taxonomy): Eukaryota > Metazoa > Chordata > Mammalia > Peramelemorphia > Peramelidae > Macrotis > Macrotis lagotis. The sequence continues at coordinate 78,018 of NW_027422322.1, forward strand.
TCCGTTACTCTTTGCTTGCCTTCCGTGCATTGCCAACCCTTGCGTTGTCGTGCCTTAGCCTTGCCTCCCCTGACCGTGCTTTCCCATGCGTTACCCTTTCCTTGCCTTGCCGTGCTTTGCCTAGCGTGCGTTGTCGTGCCTTAGCCTTGTTTCACCTAGCCGTGCCGTTCCTTCCGTTACACTTGCCTTTCTTTGCTTTCCCTTGCCTTCCTTACCTTCCGTTACTCTTTGCTTGCCTTCTGTGCATTGCCTAGCCTTGCGTTGTCGTGCCTTAGCCTTATCTCGCCTGACCGTGCCTTCCTTTGCTTTAAGCTTTCCTTGCATTGTCGTGCATTGCCTAGCCTTGCGTTGTCGTGCATTAGCCTTGCCTAGCCTCACCGTGCCTTGCCTTGCGTTACCCTTTCCTTGCCTTGCCGTGCATTGCCTAGCCGTGCGTTGTCGTGCATTAGCCTTGATTCCCCTTGCCGTGGCGTGCCTTTTGTAACACTTGCCTTGCCTGGCTTTGCCTTGCCTTCCTTTCCTTCCGTTACTCTTTCCTTGCCTTGCCGTGCATTGCCTAGCCTTGCATTGTCGTGCCTTATCCTTGCCTCACCTGACCGTGCCTTCCCCTGCGTTGCCCTTTCCTTCCCTTGCCGTGCATTGCCTAGCCCTGCGTTTTCGTGCCTTAGCTTTCTTACCCATTGGCGTGCCGTTCCTTCCGTTACCCTTGCCTTCCCTTGCTTTCCCTTGCCTTCCTTGCGTTCCGTTACCCTTTGCTTGCTTTCCGTGCATTGCCTAGCCTTGCGTTGTCATGCCTTAGCCTTGCCTCGCCTGACCGTGCTTTCCCATGCGTTACCCTTTCCTTGCCTTGCCGTGCATTGCCTAGCGTGCGTTGTCGTGCCTTAGCCTTGTTTCCCCTTGCCGTGCCGTTCCTTCCGTTACACTTGCCTTTCCTTGCTTTCCCTTGCCTTCCTTACCTTCCGTTACTCTTTGCTTGCCTTCCGTGCATTGCCTAGCCTTGCGTTGTCGTGCCTTTGCCTTATCTCGCCTGACCTTGCCTTCCTTTGCTTTAAGCTTTCCTTGCATTGTCGTGCATTGCCTAGCCTTGCGTTTCCGTGCATTAGCCTTGCCTAGCCTCACCGTGCCTTGCCTTGCGTTACCCTTTGCTTGCCTTGCCGTGCATTGCCTAGCCGTGCGTTGTCGTGCCTTAGCCTTGTTTCCCCTTGCCGTGCAGTTCCTTCCGTTACACTTGCCTTTCTTTGCTTTCCCTTGCCTTCCTTACCTTCCGTTACTGTTTGCTTGCCTTCCGTGAATTGCCTAGCCTTGCGTTGTCGTGCCTTAGCCTTGCCTCGCCTGACCGTGCTTTCCCATGCGTTACCCTTTCCTTGCCTTGCCGTGCATTGCCTAGCGTGCGTTGTCGTGCCTTAGCCTTGTTACCCCTTACCGTGCCGTTCCTTCCGTTACCCTTGCCTTCCCTTGCTTTCCCTTGCCTTCCTTGCATTCCGTTACTCTTTGCTTGCTTTCCGTGCATTGCCTAGCCTTGCGTTGTCATGCCTTAGCCTTGCATCGCCTGACCGTGCTTTCCCATGCGTTGCCCTTTCCTTGCCTTTCCGTGCATTGCCTAGCCGTGCGTTGTCGTGCCTTAGCCTTGTTTCCCCTTGCCGTGCCGTTCCTTCCGTTACACTTGCCTTTCCTTCCTTTCCCTTGCCTTCCTTACCTTCCGTTACTCTTTGCTTGCCTTCCGTGCATTGCCTAGCCGTGTGTTGTCGTGCCTTAGCCTTGCCTCGCGTGACCGTGCTTTCCCATGCGTTACCCTTTCCTTGCCTTGCCGTGCATTGCCCAGCCTGCGTTGCCGTGCCTTAGCCTTGTTTCCCCTTGCCGTGCAGTTCCTTACGTTACCCTTGCCTTTCCTTGCTTTTCCTTGCCTTGCTTACCTTCCGTTACTCTTTGCTTCCCTTCCCTGCATTGCCTAGCCTTGCGTTGTCGTGCCTTAGCCTTATCTCGCCTGACCGTGCCTTCCTTTGCTTTAAGCTTTCCTTGCATTGTCGTGCATTGCCTAGCCTTGCGTTGTCGTGCATTAGCCTTGCCTAGCCTCACCGTGCCTTGCCTTGCGTTACCCTTTCCTTGCCTTGCCGTGCATTGCCTAGCCGTGCGTTGTCGTGCCTTAGCCTTGTTTCCCCTTGCCGTGGCGTGCCTTTTGTTACACTTGCCTTTCCTGGCTTTGACTTGCCTTCCTTTCCTTCCGTTACTCTTTGCTTGCCTTGCCGTGCATTGCCTACCCCTGCGTTGCCGTGCCTTAGCCTTGATACCCCTTGCCGTGCCGTTCCTTCCGTTACCCTTGCCTTCCCTTGCTTTCCCTTGCCTTCCTTGCGTTCCCTTACTCTTTCCTTGCCTTGCCGTGCATTGCCTAGCCTTGCATTGTCGTGCCTTATCCTTTCCTCACCTGACCGTGCCTTCCCCTGCGTTACCATTTCCTTGCCTTGCCGTGCATTGCCTAGCCCTGCGTTGTCGTGCCTTAGCCTTGTTACCCCTTGCCGTGCCGGTCCTTCCGTTACCCTTGCCTTCCCTTGCTTTCCCTTGCCTTCCTTGCGTTCCGTTACTCTTTGCTTGCTTTCCGTGCATTGCCTAGCCTTGCGTTGTCGTGCCTTAGCCTTATCTCGCCTGACCGTGCCTTCCTTTGCTTTAAGCTTTCCTTGCATTGTCGTGCATTGCCTAGCCTTGCGTTGTCGTGCATTAGCCTTGCCTAGCCTCACCGTGCCTTGCCTTGCGTTACCCTTTCCTTGCCTTGCCGTGCATTGCCTAGCCGTGCGTTGTCGTTCATTAGCCTTGATTCCCCTTGCCGTGGCGTGCCTTTTGTAACACTTGCCTTGCCTGGCTTTGCCTTGCCTTCCTTTCCTTCCGTTACTCTTTCCTTGCCTTGCCGTGCATTGCCTAGCCTTGCATTGTCGTGCCTTATCCTTGCCTCACCTGACCGTGCCTTCCCCTGCGTTACCCTTTCCTTCCCTTGCCGTGCATTGCCTAGCCCTGCGTTGTCGTGCCTTAGCCTTCTTACCCATTGGCGTGCCGTTCCTTCCGTTACCCTTGCCTTCCCTTGCTTTCCCTTGCCTTCCTTGCGTTCCGTTACTCTTTGCTTGCTTTCCGTGCATTGCCTAGCCTTGCGTTGTCATGCCTTAGCCTTGCCTCGCCTGACCGTGCTTTCCCATGCGTTACCCTTTCCTTGCCTTGCCGTGCATTGCCTAGCGTGCGTTGTCGTGCCTTAGCCTTGTTTCCCCTTGCCGTGCCGTTCCTTCCGTTACACTTGCCTTTCCTTGCTTTCCCTTGCCTTCCTTACCTTCCGTTACTCTTTGCTTGCCTTCCGTGCATTGCCTAGCCTTGCGTTGTCGTGCCTTAGCCTTGCCTCGCCTGACCGTGCTTTCCCATGCGTTACCCTTTCCTTGCCTTGCCGTTCATTGCCTAGCGTTCGGTGTCGTGCCTTAGACTTTTTCCCCCTTGCCGTGCCGTTCCTTCCGTTACCCTTGCCTTTCCTTGCTTTTCCTTGTGTTCCTTACCTTCCGTTACTCTTTGCTTGCCTTCCCTGAATTGCCTAGCCTTGCGTTGTCGTGCCTTTGCCTTATCTCGCCTGACCTTGCCTTCCTTTGCTTTAAGCTTTCCTTGCATTGTCGTGCATTGCCTAGCCTTGCGTTTCCGTGCATTAGCCTTGCCTAGCCTCACCGTGCCTTGCCTTGCGTTACCCTTTGCTTGCCTTGCCGTGCATTGCCTAGCCTTGCGTTGTCGTGCCTTAGCCTTGTTTCCCCTTGCCGTGCAGTTCCTTCCGTTACACTTGCCTTTCTTTGCTTTCCCTTGCCTTCCTTACCTTCCGTTACTCTTTGCTTGCCTTCCGTGAATTGCCTAGCCTTGCGTTGTCGTGCCTTAGCCTTGCCTCGCCTGAACGTGCTTTCCCTTGCGTTACCCTTTCCTTGCCTTGCCGTGCATTGCCCAGCCTGCGTTGCCGTGCCTTAGCCTTGTTTCCCCTTGCCGTGCCGATCCTTCCGTTACCCTGGCCTTTCCTTCCTTTTCCTTGCTTTGCTTACCTTCCGTTACTCTTTGCTTGCCTTGCTTGAATTTCCTAGCCTTGCGTTGTCGTGCCTTAGCCTTATCTCGCCTGACCGTGCCTGCCTTTGCTTTAAGCTTTCCTTGCATTGCCGTGCATTGCCTAGCCTTGCGTTGTCGTGCATTAGCCTTGCCTAGCCTCACCGTGCCTTGCCTTGCGTTACCCTTTCCTTGCCTTGCCGTGCATTGCCTAGCCGTGCGTTGTCGTGCCTTAGCCTTGTTTCCCCTTGCCGTGGCGTGCCTTTTGTTACACTTGCCTTTCCTGGCTTTGACTTGCCTTCCTTTCCTTCCGTTACTCTTGCCTTGCCTTGACGTGCATTGCCTAGCCTTGCATTGTCGTGCCTTATCCTTGCCTCACCTGACCGTGCCTTCCCCTGCGTTACCCTTTCCTTGCCTTGCCGTGCATTGCCTAGCCCTGCGTTGCCGTGCCTTAGCCTTGTTACCCCTTACCGTGCCGTTCCTTCCGTTACCCTTGCCTTCCCTTGCTTTCCCTTGCCTTCCTTGCGTTCCGTTACTCTTTGCTTGCTTTCCGTGCATTGCCTAGCCTTGCGTTGTCATGCCTTAGCCTTGCATCGCCTGACCGTGCTTTCCCATGCGTTACCCTTTCCTTGCCTTTCCGTGCATTGCCTAGCCGTGCGTTTTCGTGCCTTAGCCTTGTTTCCCCTTGCCGTGCCGTTCCTTCCGTTACACTTGCCTTTCCTTCCTTTCCCTTGCCTTCCTTAGCTTCCGTTACTCTTTGCTTGCCTTCCGTGCATTGCCTAGCCGTGTGTTGTCGTGCCTTAGCCTTGTTTCCCCTTGCCGTTGCGTACCTTTTGTTACACTTGCCGTGCCTGGCTTTGCCTTGCCTTCCTTTCCTTCCGTTACTCTTTCCTTGCCTTGCCGTGCATTGCCTAGCCCTGCGTTGTCGTGCCTTAGCCTTGTTACCCCTTGCCGTGCCGTTCCTTCCGTTACCCTGGCCTTCCCTTGCTTTCCCTTGCCTTCCTTGCGTTCCGTTACTCTTTGCTTGCCTTCCGTGGATTGCCTAGCCTTGCGTTGTCGAGCCTTAGCCTTATCTCGCCTGACCGTGCCTTCCTTTGCTTTAAGCTTTCCTTGCATTATCGTGCATTGCCTAGCCTTGCGTTGTCGTGCATTAGCCTTGCCTAGCCTCACCGTGCCTTGCCTTGCGTTACCATTTCGTTGCCTTGCCGTGCATTGCCTAGCCGTGCGTTGTCGTGCCTTAGCCTTCTTTCCCCTTGCCGTGCCGTTCCTTCCGTTACACTTGCCTTTCTTTGCTTTCCCTTGCCTTCCTTGCGTTCCGTTACTCTTTGCTTGCTTTCCGTGCATTGCCTAGCCTTGCGTTGTCATGCCTTAGCCTTGCCTCGCGTGACCGTGCTTTCCCATGCGTTACCCTTTCCTTGCCTTGCCGTGCATTGCCCAGCCTGCGTTGCCGTGCCTTAGCCTTGTTTCCCCTTGCCGTGCAGTTCCTTCCGTTACCCTTGCCTTTCCTTGCTTTTCCTTGCCTTGCTTACCTTCCGTTACTCTTTGCTTCCCTTCCCTGCATTGCCTAGCCTTGCGTTGTCGTGCCTTAGCCTTATCTCGCCTGACCGTGCCTTCCTTTGCTTTAAGCTTTCCTTGCATTGTCGTGCATTGCCTAGCCTTGCGTTGTCGTGCATTAGCCTTGCCTAGCCTCACCGTGCCTTGCCTTGCGTTACCCTTTCCTTGCCTTGCCGTGCATTGCCTAGCCGTGCGTTGTCGTGCCTTAGCCTTGTTTCCCCTTGCCGTGGCGTGCCTTTTGTTACACTTGCCTTTCCTGGCTTTGACTTGCCTTCCTTTCCTTCCGTTACTCTTTCCTTGCCTTGCCGTGCATTGCCTACCCCTGCGTTGCCGTGCCTTAGCCTTGATACCCCTTGCCGTGCCGTTCCTTCCGTTACCCTTGCCTTCCCTTGCTTTCCCTTGCCTTCCTTGCGTTCCCTTACTCTTTCCTTGCCTTGCCGTGCATTGCCTAGCCTTGCATTGTCGTGCCTTATCCTTTCCTCACCTGACCGTGCCTTCCCCTGCGTTACCATTTCCTTGCCTTGCCGTGCATTGCCTAGCGTGCGTTGTCGTGCCTTAGCCTTGTTTCCCCTTGCCGTGCCGTTCCTTCCGTTACACTTGCCTTTCTTTGCTTTCCCTTGCCTTCCTTACCTTCCGTTACTCTTTGCTTGCCTTCCGTGCAATGCCTAGCCTTGCGTTGTCGTGCCTTAGCCTTATCTCGCCTCACCGTGCCTTCCTTTGCTTTAAGCTTTCCTTGCATTGTCGTGCATTGCGTAGCCTTGCGTTGTCGTGCATTAGCCTTGCCTAGCCTCACCGTGCCTTGCCTTGCGTTACCCTTTCCTTGCCTTGCCGTGCATTGCCTAGCCGTGCGTTGTCGTGCCTTAGCCTTGATTCCCCTTGCCGTGGCGTGCCTTTTGTTACACTTGCCTTGCCTGGCTTTGCCTTGCCTTCCTTTCCTTCCGTTACTCTTTACTTGCCTTGCCGTGCATTGCCTGGCTTTGCATTGTCGTGCCTTATCCTTGCCTCACCTGACCGTGCCTTCCCTGCGTTACCCTTTCCTTGCCTTGCCGTGCATTGCCTAGCCCTGCGTTGTCGTGCCTTAGCCTTCTTACCCCTTGCCGTGCCGTTCCTTCCGTTACTCTTGCCTTCCCTTGCTTTCCCTTGCCTTCCTTGCGTTCCGTTACTCTTTGCTTCTTTCCGTGCATTGCCTAGCCTTGCGTTGTCATGCCTTAGGCTTGCCTCGCCTGACCGTGCTTTCCCATGCGTTACCCTTTCCTTGCCTTGCCGTGCATTGCCTAGCGTGCGTTGTCGTGCCTTAGCCTTCTTTCCCCTTGCCGTGCCGTTCCTTCCGTTACACTTGCCTTTCCTTGCTTTCCCTTGCCTTCCTTACCTTCCGTTACTCTTTGCTTGCCTTCCGTGCATTGCCTAGCCTTGCGTTGTCGTGCCTTAGCCTTGCCTCGCCTGACCGTGCTTTCCCATGCGTTACCCTTTCCTTCCCTTGCCGTTCATTGCCTAGCGTTCGGTGTCGTGCCTTAGACTTGTTCCCCCTTGCCGTGCCGTTCCTTCCGTTACCCTTGCCTTTCCTTGCTTTTCCTTGCCTTCCTTACCTTCCGTTACTCTTTGCTTGCCTTCCCTGAATTGCCTAGCCTTGCGTTGTCGTGCCTTTGCCTTATCTCGCCTGACCTTGCCTTCCTTTGCTTTAAGCTTTCCTTGCATTGTCGTGCATTGCCTAGCCTTGCGTTTTCGTGCATTAGCCTTGTCTAGCCTCACCGTGCATTGCCTTGCGTTACCCTTTGCTTGCCTTGCCGTGCATTGCCTAGCCGTGCGTTGTCGTGCCTTAGCCTTGTTTCCCCTTGCGGTGCAGTTCCTTCCGTTACACTTGCCTTTCTTTGCTTTCCCTTGCCTTCCTTACCGTCCGTTTCTCTTTGCTTGCCTTCCGTGCATTGCCTAGCCTTGCGTTGTCGTGCCTTAGCCTTGCCTCGCCTGAACGTGCTTTCCCATGCGTTACCCTTTCCTTGCCTTGCCGTGCATTGCCCAGCCTGCGTTGCCGTGCCTTAGCCTTGTTTCCCCTTGCCGTGCAATTCCTTCCGTTACCCTTGCCTTTCCTTGCTTTTCCTTGCCTTGCTTACCTTCCGTTACTCTTTGCTTCCCTTCCCTGCATTGCCTAGCCTTGCGTTGTCGTGCCTTAGCCTTATCTCACCTGACCGTGCCTGCCTTTGCTTTAAGCTTTCCTTGCATTGTCGTGCATTGCCTAGCCTTGCGTTGTCGTGCATTAGCCTTGCCTAGCCTCACCGTGCCTTGCCTTGCGTTACCCTTTCCTTGCCTTGCCGTGCATTGCCTAGCCGTGCGTTGTCGTGCCTTAGCCTTGTTTCCCCTTGCCGTGGCGTGCCTTTTGTTACACTTGCCTTTACTGGCTTTGACTTGCCTTCCTTTCCTTCCGTTACTCTTTCCTTGCCTTGCCGTGCATTGCCTAGCCTTGCATTGTCGTGCCTTATCCTTGCCTCACCTGACCGTGCCTTCCCCTGCGTTACCCTTTCCTTGCCTTGCCGTGCATTGCCTAGCCCTGCGTTGCCGTGCCTTAGCCTTGTTACCCCTTACCGTGCCGTTCCTTCCGTTACCCTTGCCTTCCCTTGCTTTCCCTTGCCTTCCTTGCGTTCCGTTACTCTTTGCTTGCTTTCCGTGCATTGCCTAGCCTTGCGTTGTCATGCCTTAGCTTTGCATCGCCTGACCGTGCTTTCCCATGCGTTAACCTTTCCTTGCCTTTCCGTGCATTGCCTAGCCGTGCGTTGTCGTGCCTTAGCCTTGTTTCCCCTTGCCGTGCCGTTCCTTCCGTTACACTTGCCTTTCCTTCCTTTCCCTTGCCTTCCTTACCTTCCGTTACTCTTTGCTTGCCTTCCGTGCATTGCCTAGCCTTGCGTTCTCGTGCCTTAGCGTTGCCTCGCCTGACCGTGCTTTCAAATGCGTCACCCTTTCCTTGCCTTGCCGTTCATTGCCTAACGTTCGGTGTCGTGCCTTAGACTTGTTTCCCCTTGCTGTGCCGTTCCTTCCGTTACCCTGGCCTTTCCTTCCTTTTCCTTGCCTTGCGTACCTTCCGTTACTCTTTGCTTGCCTTCCCTGAATTGCCTAGCCTTGCGTTGTCGTGCCTTAGCCTTATCTCGCCTGACCGTGCCTTCCTTTGCTTTAAGCTTTCCTTGCATTGTCGTGCATTGCCCAGCCTTGCGTTGTCGTGCATTAACCTTGCCTAGCCTCACCGTGCCTTGCCTTGCGTTACCCTTTCCTTGCCTTGCCGTGTATTTCCTAGCCGTGTGTTGTCGTGCCTTAGCCTTGTTACCCCTTGCCGTGCCGCTCCTTCCGTTACCCTTGCCTTCCCTTGCTTTCCCTTTCCTTCCTTGCATTCCGTTACTCCTTGCTTGCTTTCCGTGCATTCCCTAGCCTTGCGTTGGCTTTCCTTAGCCTTGCCTCGCCTGACCGTGCTTTCCCATGCGTTACCCTTTCCTTGCCTTGCCGTGCATTGCCTAGCGTGCGTTGTCGTGCCTTAGACTTCTTTCCCCTTGCCGTGCCGTTCCTTCCGTTACACTTGCCTTTCTTTGCTTTCCTTTGCCTTCCTTACCTTCCGTTACTCTTTGCTTGCCTTCCGTGCATTGCCAACCCTTGCGTTGTCGTGCCTTAGCCTTGCCTCCCCTGACCGTGCTTTCCCATGCGTTACCCTTTCCTTGCCTTGCCGTGCTTTGCCTAGCGTGCGTTGTCGTGCCTTAGCCTTGTTTCACCTAGCCGTGCCGTTCCTTCCGTTACACTTGCCTTTCTTTGCTTTCCCTTGCCTTCCTTACCTTCCGTTACTCTTTGCTTGCCTTCTGTGCATTGCCTAGCCTTGCGTTGTCGTGCCTTAGCCTTATCTCGCCTGACCGTGCCTTCCTTTGCTTTAAGCTTTCCTTGCATTGTCGTGCATTGCCTAGCCTTGCGTTGTCGTGCATTAGCCTTGCCTAGCCTCACCGTGCCTTGCCTTGCGTTACCCTTTCCTTGCCTTGCCGTGCATTGCCTAGCCGTGCGTTGTCGTGCATTAGCCTTGATTCCCCTTGCCGTGGCGTGCCTTTTGTAACACTTGCCTTGCCTGGCTTTGCCTTGCCTTCCTTTCCTTCCGTTACTCTTTCCTTGCCTTGCCGTGCATTGCCTAGCCTTGCATTGTCGTGCCTTATCCTTGCCTCACCTGACCGTGCCTTCCCCTGCGTTGCCCTTTCCTTCCCTTGCCGTGCATTGCCTAGCCCTGCGTTGTCGTGCCTTAGCTTTCTTACCCATTGGCGTGCCGTTCCTTCCGTTACCCTTGCCTTCCCTTGCTTTCCCTTGCCTTCCTTGCGTTCCGTTACCCTTTGCTTGCTTTCCGTGCATTGCCTAGCCTTGCGTTGTCATGCCTTAGCCTTGCCTCGCCTGACCGTGCTTTCCCATGCGTTACCCTTTCCTTGCCTTGCCGTGCATTGCCTAGCGTGCGTTGTCGTGCCTTAGCCTTGTTTCCCCTTGCCGTGCCGTTCCTTCCGTTACACTTGCCTTTCCTTGCTTTCCCTTGCCTTCCTTACCTTCCGTTACTCTTTGCTTGCCTTCCGTGCATTGCCTAGCCTTGCGTTGTCGTGCCTTTGCCTTATCTCGCCTGACCTTGCCTTCCTTTGCTTTAAGCTTTCCTTGCATTGTCGTGCATTGCCTAGCCTTGCGTTTCCGTGCATTAGCCTTGCCTAGCCTCACCGTGCCTTGCCTTGCGTTACCCTTTGCTTGCCTTGCCGTGCATTGCCTAGCCGTGCGTTGTCGTGCCTTAGCCTTGTTTCCCCTTGCCGTGCAGTTCCTTCCGTTACACTTGCCTTTCTTTGCTTTCCCTTGCCTTCCTTACCTTCCGTTACTGTTTGCTTGCCTTCCGTGAATTGCCTAGCCTTGCGTTGTCGTGCCTTAGCCTTGCCTCGCCTGAACGTGCTTTCCCTTGCGTTACCCTTTCCTTGCCTTGCCGTGCATTGCCCAGCCTGCGTTGCCGTGCCTTAGCCTTGTTACCCCTTACCGTGCCGTTCCTTCCGTTACCCTTGCCTTCCCTTGCTTTCCCTTGCCTTCCTTGCATTCCGTTACTCTTTGCTTGCTTTCCGTGCATTGCCTAGCCTTGCGTTGTCATGCCTTAGCCTTGCATCGCCTGACCGTGCTTTCCCATGCGTTGCCCTTTCCTTGCCTTTCCGTGCATTGCCTAGCCGTGCGTTGTCGTGCCTTAGCCTTGTTTCCCCTTGCCGTGCCGTTCCTTCCGTTACACTTGCCTTTCCTTCCTTTCCCTTGCCTTCCTTACCTTCCGTTACTCTTTGCTTGCCTTCCGTGCATTGCCTAGCCGTGTGTTGTCGTGCCTTAGCCTTGCCTCGCGTGACCGTGCTTTCCCATGCGTTACCCTTTCCTTGCCTTGCCGTGCATTGCCCAGCCTGCGTTGCCGTGCCTTAGCCTTGTTTCCCCTTGCCGTGCAGTTCCTTACGTTACCCTTGCCTTTCCTTGCTTTTCCTTGCCTTGCTTACCTTCCGTTACTCTTTGCTTCCCTTCCCTGCATTGCCTAGCCTTGCGTTGTCGTGCCTTAGCCTTATCTCGCCTGACCGTGCCTTCCTTTGCTTTAAGCTTTCCTTGCATTGTCGTGCATTGCCTAGCCTTGCGTTGTCGTGCATTAGCCTTGCCTAGCCTCACCGTGCCTTGCCTTGCGTTACCCTTTCCTTGCCTTGCCGTGCATTGCCTAGCCGTGCGTTGTCGTGCCTTAGCCTTGTTTCCCCTTGCCGTGGCGTGCCTTTTGTTACACTTGCCTTTCCTGGCTTTGACTTGCCTTCCTTTCCTTCCGTTACTCTTTGCTTGCCTTGCCGTGCATTGCCTACCCCTGCGTTGCCGTGCCTTAGCCTTGATACCCCTTGCCGTGCCGTTCCTTCCGTTACCCTTGCCTTCCCTTGCTTTCCCTTGCCTTCCTTGCGTTCCCTTACTCTTTCCTTGCCTTGCCGTGCATTGCCTAGCCTTGCATTGTCGTGCCTTATCCTTTCCTCACCTGACCGTGCCTTCCCCTGCGTTACCATTTCCTTGCCTTGCCGTGCATTGCCTAGCCCTGCGTTGTCGTGCCTTAGCCTTGTTACCCCTTGCCGTGCCGGTCCTTCCGTTACCCTTGCCTTCCCTTGCTTTCCCTTGCCTTCCTTGCGTTCCGTTACTCTTTGCTTGCTTTCCGTGCATTGCCTAGCCTTGCGTTGTCGTGCCTTAGCCTTATCTCGCCTGACCGTGCCTTCCTTTGCTTTAAGCTTTACTTGCATTGTCGTGCATTGCCTAGCCTTGCGTGGTCTTGCATTAGCCTTGCCTAGCCTCACCGTGTCTTGCCTTGCGTTACTCTTTCCTTGCCTTGCCGTGCATTGCCTAGCCTTGCATTGTCGTGCCTTATCCTTGCCTCACCTGACCGTGCCTTCCCCTGCGTTACCCTTTCCTTGCCTTGCCGTGCATTGCCTAACCCTGCGTTGCCGTGCCTTAGCATTGTTACCCCTTGCCGTGCCGTTCCTTCCGTTACCCTTGCCTTCCCTTGCTTTCCCTTTCCTTCCTTGCGTTCCGTTACTCTTTGCTTGCTTTCCGTGCATTGCCTAGCCTTGCGTTGTCATGCCTTAGCCTTGCATCGCCTGACCGTGCTTTCCCATGCGTTACCCTTTCCATGCCTTGCCGTGCATTGCCTAGCCGTGCGTTGTCGTGCCTTAGCCTTGTTTCCCCTTGCCGTGCCGTTCCTTCCGTTACACTTGCCTTTCCTTCCTTTCCCTTGCCTTCCTTACCTTCCGTTACTCTTTGCTTGCCTTCCGTGCATTGCCTAGCCTTGCGTTGTCGTGCCTTAGCCTTGCCTCGCCTGAACGTGCGTTCCCATGCGTTACCCTTTCCTTGCCTTGCAGTGCATTGCCTAGCCTGCGTTGCCGTGCCTTAGCCTTGTTTCCCCTTGCCGTGCCGTTCCTTCCGTTACCCTGGCCTTTCCTTCCTTTTCCTTGCCTTGCTTACCTTCCGTTACTCTTTGCGTGCCTTCCCTGAATTTCCTAGCCTTGCGTTGTCGTGCCTTAGCCTTATCTCGCCTGACCTTGCCTTCCTTTGCTTTAAGCTTTCCTTGCATTGTCGTGCATCGCCTAGCCTTGCGTTTTCGTGCATTAGCCTTGCCTAGCCTCACCGTGCCTTTCCTTGCGTTACCCTTTGCTTGCCTTGCCGTGCATTGCCTAGCCGTGCCTTGTCGTGCCTTAGCCTTGTTTCCCCTTGCCGTGCCGTTCATTCCGTTACACTTGCCTTTCTTTGCTTTCCCTTTCCTTCCTTGCATTCCGTTACCCCTTGCTTAGTTTCCGTGCATTGCCTAGCCTTGCGTTGGCTTTCCTTAGCCTTGCCTCGCTTGACCGTTCTTTCCCATGCGTTACCCTTTCCTTGCCTTGCCGTGCATTGCCTAGCGTGCGTTGTCGTGCCTTAGCCTTGTTTCCCCTTGCCGTGCCGTTCCTTCCGTTACACTTGCCTTTCTTTGCTTTCCCTTGCCTTCCTTACCTTCCGTTACTCTTTGCTTGCCTTCCGTGCAATGCCTAGCCTTGCGTTGTCGTGCCTTAGCCTTATCTCGCCTGACCGTGCCTTCCTTTGCTTTAAGCTTTCCTTGCATTGTCGTGCATTGCGTAGCCTTGCGTTGTCGTGCATTAGCCTTGCCTAGCCTCACCGTGCCTTGCCTTGCGTTACCCTTTCCTTGCCTTGCCATGCATTGCCTAGCCCTGCGTTGTCGTGCCTTAGCCTTCTTACCCCTTGCCGTGCCGTTCCTTCCGTTACTCTTGCCTTCCCTTGCTTTCCCTTGCCTTCCTTGGGTTCCGTTACTCTTTGCTTGCTTTCCGTGCATTGCCTAGCCTTGCGTTGTCATGCCTTAGGCTTGCCTCGCCTGACCGTGCTTTCCCATGCGTTACCCTTTCCTTGCCTTGCCGTGCATTGCCTAGCGTGCGTTGTCGTGCCTTAGCCTTCTTTCCCCTTGCCGTGCCGTTCCTTCCGTTACACTTGCCTTTCTTTGCTTTCCCTTGCCTTCCTTACCGTCCGTTACTCTTTGATTGCCTTCCGTGCATTGCCTAGCCTTGCGTTGTCGTGCCTTAGCCTTGCCTCGCCGGAACGTGCTTTCCCATGCGTTACCCTTTCCTTGCCTTGCCGTGCATTGCCCAGCCTGCGTTGCCGTGCCTTAGCCTTGTTTCCCCTTGCCGTGCAATTCCTTCCGTTACCCTTGCCTTTCCTTGCTTTTCCTTGCCTTGCTTACCTTCCGTTACTCTTTGCTTCCCTTCCCTGCATTGCCTAGCCTTGCGTTGTCGTGCCTTAGCCTTATCTCGCCTGACCGTGCCTGCCTTTGCTTTAAGCTTTCCTTGCATTGTCGTGCATTGCCTAGCCTTGCGTTGTCGTGCATTAGCCTTGCCTAGCCTCACCGTGCCTTGCCTTGCGTTACCCTTTCCTTGCCTTGCCGTGCATTGCCTAGCCGTGCGTTGTCGTGCCTTAGCCTTGTTTCCCCTTGCCGTGGCGTGCCTTTTGTTACACTTGCCTTTCCTGGCTTTGACTTGCCTTCCTTTCCTTCCGTTACTCTTTCCTTGCCTTGCCGTGCATTGCCTAGCCTTGCATTGTCGTGCCTTATCCTTGCCTCACCTGACCGTGCCTTCCCCTGCGTTACCCTTTCCTTGCCTTGCCGTGCATTGCCTAGCCCTGCGTTGCCGTGCCTTAGCCTTGTTACCCCTTACCGTGCCGTTCCTTCCGTTACCCTTGCCTTCCCTTGCTTTCCCTTGCCTTCCTTGCGTTCCGTTACTCTTTGCTTGCTTTCCGTGCATTGCCTAGCCTTGCGTTGTCATGCCTTAGCCTTGCATCGCCTGACCGTGCTTTCCCATGCGTTAACCGTTCCTTGCCTTTCCGTGCATTGCCTAGCCGTGCGTTGTCGTGCCTTAGCCTTGTTTCCCCTTGCCGTGCCGTTCCTTCCGTTACACTTGCCTTTCCTTCCTTTCCCTTGCCTTCCTTACCTTCCGTTACTCTTTGCTTGCCTTCCGTGCATTGCCTAGCCTTGCGTTGTCGTGCCTTAGCGTTGCCTCGCCTGACCGTGCTTTCAAATGCGTTACCCTTTCCTTGCCTTGCCGTTCATTGCCTAGCGTTCGGTGTCGTGCCTTAGACTTGTTTCCCCTTGCTGTGTCGTTCCTTCCGTTACCCTGGCCTTTCCTTCCTTTTCCTTGCCTTGCTTACCTTCCGTTACTCTTTGCTTGCCTTCCCTGAATTGCCTAGCCTTTCGTTGTCGTGCCTTAGCCTTATCTCGCCTGACCGTGCCTTCCTTTGCTTTAAGCTTTCCTTGCATTGTCGTGCATTGCCTAGCCTTGCGTTGTCGTGCATTAACCTTGCCTAGCCTCACCGTGCCTTGCCTTGCGTTACCCTTTCCTTGCCTTGCCGTGCATTTCCTAGCTGTGTGTTGTCGTGCCTTAGCCTTGTTACCCCTTGCCGTGCCGCTCCTTCCGTTACCCTTGCCTTTCCTTGCTTTCCCTTGCCTTCCTTACCTTCCGTTACTCTTTGCTTGCCTTCCCTGCATTGCCTAGCCTTGCGGTGTCGTGCCTTAGCCTTATCTCGCCTGACCGTGCCTTCCTTTACTTTAAGCTTTACTTGCATTTTCGTGCATTGCCTAGCCTTGCGTTGTCGTGCATTAGCCTTGCCTAGCCTCACCGTGCCTTGCCTTGCGTTACTCTTTCCTTGCCTTGCCGTGCATTTCCTAGCCGTGTGTTTTCGTGCCTTAGCCTTGTTTCCCCATGCCGTTGCGTGCCTTTTGTTAAACTTGCCTTGCCTGGCTTTGCCTTGCCTTCCTATCCTTCCGTTACTCTTTCCTTGCCTTGCCGTGCATTGCCTAGCCCTGCGTTGTCGTGCCTTAGCCTTGTTACCCCTTGCCGTGCCGTTCCTTCCGTTACCCTTGCCTTCCCTTGCTTTCCCTTGCCTTCCTTGCGTTCCGTTACTCTTTGCTTGCTTTCCGTGCATTGCCTAGCCTTGCGTTGTCATGCCTTAGGCTTGCCTCGCCTGACCGTGCTTTCCCATGCGTTACCCTTTCCTTGCCTTGCCGTGCTTTGCCTAGCGTGCGTTGTCGTGCCTTAGCCTTGTTTCCCCTAGCCGTGCCGTTCCTTCCGTTACACTTGCCTTTCTTTGCTTTCCCTTGCCTTCCTTACCTTCCGTTACTCTTTGCTTGCCTTCCGTGCATTGCCTAGCCTTGCGTTGTCGTGCCTTAGCCTTATCTCGCCTGACCGTGCCTTCCTTTGCTTTAAGCTTTCCTTGCATTGTCGTGCATTGCCTAGCCTTGCGTTGTCGTGCATTAGCCTTGCCTAGCCTCACCGTGCCTTGCCTTGCGTTACCCTTTCCTTGCCTTGCCGTGCATTGCCTAGCCGTGCGTTGTCGTTCATTAGCCTTGATTCCCCTTGCCGTGGCGTGCCTTTTGTAACACTTGCCTTGCCTGGCTTTGCCTTGCCTTCCTTTCCTTCCGTTACTCTTTCCTTGCCTTGCCGTGCATTGCCTAGCCTTGCATTGTCGTGCCTTATCCTTGCCTCACCTGACCGTGCCTTCCCCTGCGTTACCCTTTCCTTCCCTTGCGTGCATTGCCTAGCCCTGCGTTGTCGTGCCTTAGCCTTCTTACCCATTGGCGTGCCGTTCCTTCCGTTACCCTTGCCTTCCCTTGCTTTCCCTTGCCTTCCTTGCGTTCCGTTACTCTTTGCTTGCTTTCCGTGCATTGCCTAGCCTTGCGTTGTCATGCCTTAGCCTTGCCTCGCCTGACCGTGCTTTCCCATGCGTTACCCTTTCCTTGCCTTGCCGTGCATTGCCTAGCGTGCGTTGTCGTGCCTTAGCCTTGTTTCCCCTTGCCGTGCCGTTCCTTCCGTTACACTTGCCTTTCCTTGCTTTCCCTTGCCTTCCTTACCTTCCGTTACTCTTTGCTTGCCTTCCGTGCATTGCCTAGCCTTGCGTTGTCGTGCCTTAGCCTTGCCTCGCCTGACCGTGCTTTCCCATGCGTTACCCTTTCCTTGCCTTGCGGTTCATTGCCTAGCGTTCGGTGTCGTGCCTTAGACTTGTTCCCCCTTGCCGTGCCGTTCCTTCCGTTACCCTTGCCTTTCCTTGCTTTTCCTTGCCTTCCTTACCTTCCGTTACTCTTTGCTTGCCTTCCCTGAATTGCCTAGCCTTGCGTTGTCGTGCCTTTGCCTTATCTCGCCTGACCTTGCCTTCCTTTGCTTTAAGCTTTCCTTGCATTGTCGTGCATTGCCTAGCCTTGCGTTTCCGTGCATTAGCCTTGCCTAGCCTCACCGTGCCTTGCCTTGCGTTACCCTTTGCTTGCCTTGCCGTGCATTGCCTAGCCGTGCGTTGTCGTGCCTTAGCCTTGTTTCCCCTTGCCGTGCAGTTCCTTCCGTTACACTTGACTTTCTTTGCTTTCCCTTGCCTTCCTTACCTTCCGTTACTCTTTGCTTGCCTTCCGTGCATTGCCTAGCCTTGCGTTGTCGTGCCTTAGCCTTGCCTCGCCTGACCGTGCTTTCCCTTGCGTTACCTTTTCCTTGCCTTGCCGTGCATTGCCCAGCCTGCGTTGCCGTGCCTTAGCCTTGTTTCCCCTTGCCGTGCCGTTCCTTCCGTTACCCTGGCCTTTCCTTCCTTTTCCTTGCCTTGCTTACCTTCCGTTACTCTTTGCTTGCCTTCCCTGAATTTCCTAGCCTTGCGTTGTCGTGCCTTAGACTTATCTCGCCTGACCGTGCCTTCCTTTGCTTTAAGCTTTCCTTGCATTGTCGTGCATTGCCTAGCCTTGCGTTGTCGTGCCTTATCCTTGCCTTGCCTGACCGTGCCTTGCCTTGCGTTACCCTTTCCTTGCCTTGCCGTGCATTGCCTAGCCGTGCGTTGTCGTGCCTTAGCCTTGTTTCCCCTTGCCGTGGCGTGCCTTTTGTTACACTTGCCTTTCCTTGCTTTGACTTGCCTTCCTTTCCTTCCGTTACCCTTGCCTTGCCTTGCCGTGCATTGCCTAGCCCTGCGTTGCCGTGCCTTAGCCTTGTTACCCCTTGCCGTGCCGTTCCTTCCGTTACCCTTGCCTTCCCTTGCTTTCCCTTGCCTTCCTTGCGTTCCGTTACTCTTTGCTTGCTTTCCGTGCATTGCCTAGCCTTGCGTTGTCATGCCTTAGCCTTGCATCGCCTGACCGTGCTTTCCCATTCGTTACCCTTTCCTTGCCTTGCCGTGAATTGCCTAGGCGTGCGTTGTCGTGCCTTAGCCTTGTTTCCCCTTGCCGTGCCGTTCCTTCCGTTACACTTGCCTTTCCTTCCTTTCCCTTGCCTTCCTTACCTTCCGTTACTCTTTGCTTGCCTTCCGTGCATTGCCTAGCCTTGCGTTGTCGTGCCTTAGCGTTGCCTCGCCTGACCGTGTTTTCAAATGCGTTTTCCTTTCCTTGCCTTGCCGTTCATTGCCTAGCGTTCGGTGTCGTGCCTTAGACTTGTTTCCCCTTGCCGTGCCGTTCCTTCCGTTACCCTGGCCTTTCCTTCCTTTTCCTTGCCTTCCGTTACTCTTGCTTGCCTTCCCTGAATTTCCTAGCCTTGCGTTGTCGTGCCTTAGAATTATCTCGCCTGACCTTGCCTTCCTTTGCTGTAAGCTTTCCTTGCATTGTCGTGCATCGCCTAGCCTTGCGTTTTCGTGCATTAGCCTTGCCTAGCCTCACCGTGCCTTTCTTTGCGTTACCCTTTGCTTGCCTTACCGTGCATTGCCTAGCCGTGCGTTGTCGTGCCTTAGCCTTGTTTCCCCTTGCCGTGCCGTTCCTTCCGTTACACTTGCCTTTCTTTGCTTTCCCTTTCCTTCCTTACCTTCCGTTTCTCTTTGCTTGCCTTCCGTGCATTGCCCAGTCTTGGGTTGTCGTGCCTTAGCCTTGCCTCGCCTGACCGTGCTTTCCCATGCGTTACCCTTTCCTTGCCTTGCCGTGCATTGCCTAGTGTGCGTTGTCGTGCCTTAGCCTTGTTTCCCCTTGCCGTGCCGTTCCTTCCGTTACCATTGCCTTTCCTTGCTTTCCCTTGCCTTCCTTACCTTCCGTTACTCTTTGCTTGCCTTCCGTGCATTGCCTAGCCTTGCGTTGTCGTGCCTTAGCCTTATCTCGCCTGACCGTGCCTTCCTTTGCTTTAAGCTTTCCTTGCATTGTCGTGCATTGCCTAGCCTTGCGTTGTCGGGCATTAACCTTGCCTAGCCTCACCGTGCCTTGCCTTGCGTTACCCTTTCCTTGCCTTGCCGTGCATTGCCTAGCGTGCGTTGTCGTGCCTTAGCCTTGTTTCCCCTTGCCGTGCCGATCCTTCCGTTACACTTGCCTTTCTTTGCTTTCCCTTGCCTTCCTTACCTTCCGTTACTCTTTGCTTGCCTTCCGTGCATTGCCTAGCCTTGCGTTGTCGTGCCTTAGCCTTATCTCGCCTGACCGTGCCTTCCTTTGCTTTAAGCTTTCCTTGCATTTTCGTGCATTGCCTAGCCTTGCGTTGTCGTGCATTAGCCTTGCCTAGCCTCACCGTGCCTTGCCTTGCGTTACCCTTTCCTTGCCTTGCCGTGCATTGCCTAGCCGTGCGTTGTCGTGCTTTAGCCTTGATTCCCCGTGCCGTGCCGTGCCTTTTGTTACACTTGCCTTGCTTGGCTTTGCCTTGCCTTCCTTTCCTTCCGTTACTCTTTCCTTGCCTTGCCGTGCATTGCCTAGCCTTGCATTGTCGTGCCTTATCCTTGCCTCACCTGACCGTGCCTTCCCATGCGTTACCCTTTCCTTGCCTTGCCGTGCATTGCCTAGCCCTGCGTTGTCGTGCCTTAGCCTTCTTACCGCTTGCCGTGCCGTTCCTTCCGTTACCCTTGCCTTCCCTTGCTTTCCCTTTCCTTCCTTGCATTCCGTTACTCCTTGCTTGCTTACCGTGCATTGCCTAGCCTTGCGTTGGCTTTCCTTAGCCTTGCCTCGCCTGACCGTGCTTTCCCATGCGTTACCCTTTCCTTGCCTTGCCGTGCATTGCCTAGCGTGCGTTGTCGTGCCTTAGCCTTGTTTCCCCTTGCCGTGCCGTTCCTTCCGTTACACTTGCCTTTCTTTGCTTTCCCTTGCCTTCCTTACCTTCCGTTACTCTTTGCTTGCCTTCCGTGCATTGCCAAGCCTTGCGTTGTCGTGCCTTAGCCTTGCCTCCCCTGACCGTTCTTTCCCATGCGTTACCCTTTCCTTGCCTTGCCGTGCATTGCCTAGCGTGCGTTGTCGTGCCTTAGACTTGTTTCCCCTTGCCGTGCCGTTCCTCCGTTACCATTGCCTTTCCTTGCTTTCCTTTGCCTTCCTTACCTTCCGTTACTCTTTGCTTGCCTTCCCTGCATTGCCTAGCCTTGCGTTGTCGTGCCTTAGCCTTATCTCTTCTGACCGTGCCTTCCTTTGCTTTAAGCTTTACTTGCATTGTCGTGCATTGCCTAGCCTTGCGTTGTCGTGCATTAGCCTTGCCTAGCCTCACCGTGCCTTGCCTTGCGTTACCCTTTCCTTGCCTTGCCGTGCATTTCCTAGCCGTGTGTTGTCGTGCCTTAGCCTTGTTTCCCCTTGCCGTTGCGTGCCTTTTGTTACACTTGCCTTGCCTGGCTTTGCCTTGCCTTCCGTTCCGTTCCGTTACTCTTTCCTTGCCTTGCCGTGCATTGCCTAGCCCTGCGTTGTCGTGCCTTAGCCTTGTTACCCCTTGCCGTACCGTTCCTTCCATTACCCTTGCCTTCCCTTGCTTTTCCTTGCCTTCCTTGCGTTCCGTTACTCTTTGCTTGCTTTCCGTGCATTGCCTAGCCTTGCGTTGTCATGCCTTAGGCTTGCATCGCCTAACCGTGCTTTCCCATGCGTTACCCTTTCCTTGCCTTGCCGTGCATTGCCTAGCGTGCGTTGTCGTGCCTTAGCCTTGTTTCCCCTTGCCGTGCCGTTCCTTCCGTTACGCTTGCCTTTCCTTGCTTTCCCTTGCCTTCCTTACCTTCCGTTACTCTTTGCTTGCCTTCCGTGCATTGCCTAGCCTTGCGTTGTCGTGCCTTAGCCTTATCTCGCCTGACCGTGCCTTCCTTTTCTTTCAGCTTTCCTTGCATTGTCGTGCATTGCCTAGCCGTGCGTTGTCGTGCATTAGCCTTGCCTAGCCTCACCGTGCCTTGCCTTGCGTTACCCTTTCCTTGCCTTGCCGTGCATTTCCTAGCCGTGCATTGTCGTGCCTTAGCCTTGATTCCCCTTGCCGCGGCGTGCGTTTTGTTACACTTGCCTTGCCTGGCTTTGCCTTGCCTTCCTTTCCTTCCGTTACTCTTTCCTTGCCTTGCCGTGCATTGCCTAGCCTTGCATTGTCGTGCCTTATCCTTGCCTCACCTGACCGTGCCTTCCCCTGCGTTACCCTTTCCTTGCCTTGCCGTGCATTGCCTAGCCCTGCGTTGTCGTGCCTTAGCTTTCTTACCCCTTGCCGTGCCGTTCCTTCCGTTACCCTTGCCTTCCCTTGCTTTCCCTTGCCTTCCTTGCGTTCCGTTACTCTTTGCTTGCTTTCCGTGCATTGCCTAGCCTTGCGTTGTCATGCCTTAGCCTTGCCTCGCCTGACCGTGCTTTCCCATGCGTTACCCTTTCCTTGCCTTTCCGTGCATTGCCTAGCCGTGCGTTGTCGTGCCTTAGACTTGTTTCCCCTTGCCGTGCCGTTCCTTCCGTTACACTTGCCTTTCCTTCCTTTCCCTTGCCTTCCTTACCTTCCGTTACTCTTTGCTTGCCCTCCGTGCATTGCCTAGCCTTGCGTTGTCGTGCCTTAGCGTTGCCTCGCCTGACCGTGCTTTCAAATGCGTTACCCTTTCCTTGCCTTGCCGTTCATTGCCTAACGTTCGGTGTCGTGCCTTAGACTTGTTTCCCCTTGCTGTGCCGTTCCTTCCGTTACCCTGGCCTTTCCTTCCTTTTCCTTGCCTTGCTTACCTTCCGTTACTCTTTGCTTGCCTTCCCTGAATTGCCTAGCCTTGCGTTGTCGTGCCTTAGCCTTATCTCGCCTGACCGTGCCTTCCTTTGCTTTAAGCTTTCCTTGCATTGTCGTGCATTGCCCAGCCTTGCGTTGTCGTGCATTAACCTTGCCTAGCCTCACCGTGCCTTGCCTTGCGTTACCCTTTCCTTGCCTTGCCGTGCATTTCCTAGCCGTGTGTTGTCGTGCCTTAGCCTTGTTACCCCTTGCCGTGCCGCTCCTTCCGTTACCCTTGCCTTCCCTTGCTTTCCCTTTCCTTCCTTGCATTCCGTTACTCCTTGCTTGCTTTCCGTGCATTCCCTAGCCTTGCGTTGGCTTTCCTTAGCCTTGCCTCGCCTGACCGTGCTTTCCCATGCGTTACCCTTTCCTTGCCTTGCCGTGCATTGCCTAGCGTGCGTTGTCGTGCCTTAGACTTCTTTCCCCTTGCCGTGCCGTTCCTTCCGTTACACTTGCCTTTCTTTGCTTTCCTTTGCCTTCCTTACCTTCCGTTACTCTTTGCTTGCCTTCCGTGCATTGCCAAGCCTTGCGTTGTCGTGCCTTAGCCTTGCCTCCCCTGACCGTGCTTTCCCATGCGTTACCCTTTCCTTGCCTTGCCGTGCTTTGCCTAGCGTGCGTTGTCGTGCCTTAGCCTTGTTTCACCTAGCCGTGCCGTTCCTTCCGTTACACTTGCCTTTCTTTGCTTTCCCTTGCCTTCCTTACCTTCCGTTACTCTTTGCTTGCCTTCTGTGCGTTGCCTAGCCTTGCGTTGTCGTGCCTTAGCCTTATCTCGCCTGACCGTGCCTTCCTTTGCTTTAAGCTTTCCTTGCATTGTCGTGCATTGCCTAGCCTTGCGTTGTCGTGCATTAGCCTTGCCTAGCCTCACCGTGCCTTGCCTTGCGTTACCCTTTCCTTGCCTTGCCGTGCATTGCCTAGCCGTGCGTTGTCGTGCATTAGCCTTGATTCCCCTTGCCGTGGCGTGCCTTTTGTAACACTTGCCTTGCCTGGCTTTGCCTTGCCTTCCTTTCCTTCCGTTACTCTTTCCTTGCCTTGCCGTGCATTGCCTAGCCTTGCATTGTCGTGCCTTATCCTTGCCTCACCTGACCGTGCCTTCCCCTGCGTTGCCCTTTCCTTCCCTTGCCGTGCATTGCCTAGCCCTGCGTTGTCGTGCCTTAGCTTTCTTACCCATTGGCGTGCCGTTCCTTCCGTTACCCTTGCCTTCCCTTGCTTTCCCTTGCCTTCCTTGCGTTCCGTTACCCTTTTCTTGCTTTCCGTGCATTGCCTAGCCTTGCGTTGTCATGCCTTAGCCTTGCCTCGCCTGACCGTGCTTTCCCATGCGTTACCCTTTCCTTGCCTTGCCGTGCATTGCCTAGCGTGCGTTGTCGTGCCTTAGCCTTGTTTCCCCTTGCCGTGCCGTTCCTTCCGTTACACTTGCCTTTCCTTGCTTTCCCTTGCCTTCCTTACCTTCCGTTACTCTTTGCTTGCCTTCCGTGCATTGCCTAGCCTTGCGTTGTCGTGCCTTTGCCTTATCTCGCCTGACCTTGCCTTCCTTTGCTTTAAGCTTTCCTTGCATTGTCGTGCATTGCCTAGCCTTGCGTTTCCGTGCATTAGCCTTGCCTAGCCTCACCGTGCCTTGCCTTGCGTTACCCTTTGCTTGCCTTGCCGTGCATTGCCTAGCCGTGCGTTGTCGTGCCTTAGCCTTGTTTCCCCTTGCCGTGCAGTTCCTTCCGTTACACTTGCCTTTCTTTGCTTTCCCTTGCCTTCCTTACCTTCCGTTACTCTTTGCTTGCCTTCCGTGAATTGCCTAGCCTTGCGTTGTCGTGCCTTAGCCTTGCCTCGCCTGAACGTGCTTTCCCTTGCGTTACCCTTTCCTTGCCTTGCCGTGCATTGCCTAGCCCTGCGTTGTCGTGCCTTAGCCTTGTTACCCCTTGCCGTGCCGTTCCTTCCGTTACCCTTGCCTTCCCTTGCTTTCCCTTGCCTTCCTTGCGTTCCGTTACTCTTTGCTTGCTTTCCGTGCATTGCCTAGCCTTGCGTTGTCGTGCCTTAGCCTTGCCTCGCCTGACCGTGCTTTCCCATGCGTTGCCCTTTCCTTGCCTTTCCGTGCATTGCCTAGCCGTGCGTTGTCGTGCCTTAGCCTTGTTTCCCCTTGCCGTGCCGTTCCTTCCGTTACACTTGCCTTTCCTTGCTTTCCCTTGCCTTCCTTACCTTCCGTTACTCTTTGCTTGCCTTCCGTGCATTGCCTAGCCGTGTGTTGTCGTGCCTTAGCCTTGCCTCGCGTGACCGTGCTTTCCCATGCGTTACCCTTTCCTTGCCTTGCCGTGCATTGCCCAGCCTGCGTTGCCGTGCCTTAGCCTTGTTTCCCCTTGCCGTGCAGTTCCTTACGTTACCCTTGCCTTTCCTTGCTTTTCCTTGCCTTGCTTACCTTCCGTTACTCTTTGCTTCCCTTCCCTGCATTGCCTAGCCTTGCGTTGTCGTGCCTTAGCCTTATCTCGCCTGACCGTGCCTTCCTTTGCTTTAAGCTTTCCTTGCATTTTCGTGCATTGCCTAGCCTTGCGTTGTCGTGCATTAGCCTTGCCTAGCCTCACCGTGCCTTGCCTTGCGTTACCCTTTCCTTGCCTTGCCGTGCATTGCCTAGCCGTGCGTTGTCGTGCCTTAGCCTTGTTTCCCCTTGCCGTGGCGTGCCTTTTGTTACACTTGCCTTTCCTGGCTTTGACTTGCCTTCCTTTCCTTCCGTTACTCTTTGCTTGCCTTGCCGTGCATTGCCTACCCCTGCGTTGCCGTGCCTTAGCCTTGATACCCCTTGCCGTGCCGTTCCTTCCGTTACCCTTGCCTTCCCTTGCTTTCCCTTGCCTTCCTTGCGTTCCCTTACTCTTTCCTTGACTTGCCGTGCATTGCCTAGCCTTGCATTGTCGTGCCTTATCCTTTCCTCACCTGACCGTGCCTTCCCCTGCGTTACCCTTTCCTTGCCTTGCCGTGCATTGCCTAGCCCTGCGTTGTCGTGCCTTAGCCTTCTTACCCCTTGCCGTGCCGGTCCTTCCGTTACCCTTGCCTTCCCTTGCTTTCCCTTGCCTTCCTTGCGTTCCGTTACTCTTTGCTTGCTTTCCGTGCATTGCCTAGCCTTGCGTTGTCGTGCCTTAGCCTTATCTCGCCTGACCGTGCCTTCCTTTGCTTTAAGCTTTACTTGCATTGTCGTGCATTGCCTAGCCTTGCGTTGTCTTGCATTAGCCTTGCCTAGCCTCACCGTGTCTTGCCTTGCGTTACTCTTTCCTTGCCTTGCCGTGCATTGCCTAGCCTTGCATTGTCGTGCCTTATCCTTGCCTCACCTGACCGTGCCTTCCCCTGCGTTACCCTTTCCTTGCCTTGCCGTGCATTGCCTAACCCTGCGTTGCCGTGCCTTAGCATTGTTACCCCTTGCCGTGCCGTTCCTTCCGTTACCCTTGCCTTCCCTTGCTTTCCCTTTCCTTCCTTGCGTTCCGTTACTCTTTGCTTGCTTTCCGTGCATTGCCTAGCCTTGCGTTGTCATGCCTTAGCCTTGCATCGCCTGACCGTGCTTTCCCATGCGTTACCCTTTCCATGTCTTGCCGTGCATTGCCTAGCCGTGCGTTGTCGTGCCTTAGCCTTGTTTCCCCTTGCCGTGCCGTTCCTTCCGTTACACTTGCCTTTCCTTCCTTTCCGTTGCCTTCCTAACCTTCCGTTACTCTTTGCTTGCCTTCCGTGCATTGCCTAGCCTTGCGTTGTTGTGCCTTAGCCTTGCCTCGCCTGAACGTGCGTTCCCATGCGTTACCCTTTCCTTGCCTTGCCGTGCATTGCCTAGCCTGCGTTGCCGTGCCTTAGCCTTGTTTCCCCTTGCCGTGCCGTTCCTTCCGTTACCCTGGACTTTCCTTCCTTTTCCTTGCCTTGCTTACCTTCCGTTACTCTTTGCTTGCCTTCCCTGAATTTCCTAGCCTTGCGTTGTCGTGCCTTAGCCTTATCTCGCCTGACCTTGCCTTCCTTTGCTTTAAGCTTTCCTTGCATTGTCGTGCATCGCCTAGCCTTGCGTTTTCGTGCATTAGCCTTGCCTAGCCTCACCGTGCCTTTCCTTGCGTTACCCTTTGCTTGCCTTGCCGTGCATTGCCTAGCCGTGCCTTGTCGTGCCTTAGCCTTGTTTCCCCTTGCCGTGCCGTTCATTCCGTTTCACTTGCCTTTCTTTGCTTTCCCTTTCCTTCCTTGCATTCCGTTACTACTTGCTTAGTTTCCGTGCATTGCCTAGCCTTGCGTTGGCTTTCCTTAGCCTTGCCTCCCTTGACCGTGCTTTCCCATGCGTTACCCTTTCCTTGCCTTGCCGTGCATTGCCTAGCCGTGCCTTGTCGTGCCTTAGCCTTGTTTCCCCTTGCCGTGCCGTTCCTTCCGTTACACTTGCCTTTCTTTGCTTTCCCTTGCCTTCCTTACCTTCCGTTACTCTTTGCTTGCCTTCCGTGCAATGCCTAGCCTTGCGTTGTCGTGCCTTAGCCTTATCTCGCCTGACCGTGCCTTCCTTTGCTTTAAGCTTTCCTTGCATTGTTGTGCATTGCGTAGCCTTGCGTTGTCGTGCATTAGCCTTGCCTAGCCTCACCGTGCCTTGCCTTGCGTTACCCTTTCCTTGCCTTGCCGTGCATTGCCTAGCCCTGCGTTGTCGTGCCTTAGCCTTCTTACCCCTTGCCGTGCCGTTCCTTCCGTTACTCTTGCCTTGCCTTGCTTTCCCTTGCCTTCCTTGCGTTCCGTTACTCTTTGCTTGCTTTCCGTGCATTGCCTAGCCTTGCGTTGTCATGCCTTAGGCTTGCCTCGCCTGACCGTGCTTTCCCATGCGTTACCCTTTCCTTGCCTTGCCGTGCATTGCCTAGCGTGCGTTGTCGTGCCTTAGCCTTCTTTCCCCTTGCCGTGCCGTTCCTTCCGTTACACTTGCCTTTCTTTGCTTTCCCTTGCCTTCCTTACCGTCCGTTACTCTTTGATTGCCTTCCGTGCATTGCCTAGCCTTGCGTTGTCGTGCCTTAGCCTTGCCTCGCCTGAACGTGCTTTCCCATGCGTTACCCTTTCCTTGCCTTGCCGTGCATTGCCCAGCCTGCGTTGCCGTGCCTTAGCCTTGTTTCCCCTTGCCGTGCAATTCCTTCCGTTACCCTTGCCTTTCCTTGCTTTTCCTTGCCTTGCTTACCTTCCGTTACTCTTTGCTTCCCTTCCCTGCATTGCCTAGCCTTGCGTTGTCGTGCCTTAGCCTTATCTCGCCTGACCGTGCCTTCCTTTGCTTTAAGCTTTCCTTGCATTGTCGTGCATTGCCTAGCCTTGCGTTGTCGTGCATTAGCCTTGCCTAGCCTCACCGTGCCTTGCCTTGCGTTACCCTTTCCTTGCCTTGCCGTGCATTGCCTAGCCGTGCGTTGTCGTGCCTTAGCCTTGTTTCCCCTTGCCGTGGCGTGCCTTTTGTTACACTTGCCTTTCCTGGCTTTGACTTGCCTTCCTTTCCTTCCGTTACTCTTTCCTTGCCTTGCCGTGCATTGCCTAGCCTTGCATTGTCGTGCCTTATCCTTGCCTCACCTGACCGTGCCTTCCCCTTCGTTACCCTTTCCTTGCCTTGCCGTGCATTGCCTAGCCCTGCGTTGCCGTGCCTTAGCCTTGTTACCCCTTACCGTGCCGTTCCTTCCGTTACCCTTGCCTTCCCTTGCTTTCCCTTGCCTTCCTTGCGTTCCGTTACTCTTTGCTTGCTTTCCGTGCATTGCCTAGCCTTGCGTTGTCATGCCTTAGCCTTGCATCGCCTGACCGTGCTTTCCCATGCGTTAACCTTTCCTTGCCTTTCCGTGCATTGCCTAGCCGTGCGTTGTCGTGCCTTAGCCTTGTTTCCCCTTGCCGTGCCGTTCCTTCCGTTACACTTGCCTTTCCTTCCTTTCCCTTGCCTTCCTTACCTTCCGTTACTCTTTGCTTGCCTTCCGTGCATTGCCTAGCCTTGCGTTGTCGTGCCTTAGCGTTGCCTCGCCTGACCGTGCTTTCAAATGCGTTACCCTTTCCTTGCCTTGCCGTTCATTGCCTAGCGTTCGGTGTCGTGCCTTAGACTTGTTTCCCCTTGCTGTGTCGTTCCTTCCGTTACCCTGGCCTTTCCTTCCTTTTCCTTGCCTTGCTTACCTTCCGTTACTCTTTGCTTGCCTTCCCTGAATTGCCTAGCCTTTCGTTGTCGTGCCTTAGCCTTATCTCGCCTGACCGTGCCATCCTTTGCTTTAAGCTTTCCTTGCATTGTCGTGCATTGCCTAGCCTTGCGTTGTCGTGCATTAACCTTGCCTAGCCTCACCGTGCCTTGCCTTGCGTTACCCTTTCCTTGCCTTGCCGTGCATTTCCTAGCCGTGTGTTGTCGTGCCTTAGCCTTGTTACCCCTTGCCGTGCCGCTCCTTCCGTTACCCTTGCCTTTCCTTGCTTTCCCTTGCCTTCCTTACCTTCCGTTACTCTTTGCTTGCCTTCCCTGCATTGCCTAGCCTTGCGGTGTCGTGCCTTAGCCTTATCTCGCCTGACCGTGCCTTCCTTTACTTTAAGCTTTACTTGCATTTTCGTGCATTGCCTAGCCTTGCGTTGTCGTGCATTAGCCTTGCCTAGCCTCACCGTGCCTTGCCTTGCGTTACTCTTTCCTTGCCTTGCCGTGCATTTCCTAGCCGTGTGTTTTCGTGCCTTAGCCTTGTTTCCCCATGCCGTTGCGTGCCTTTTGTTAAACTTGCCTTGCCTGGCTTTGCCTTGCCTTCCTATCCTTCCGTTACTCTTTCCTTGCCTTGCCGTGCATTGCCTAGCCCTGCGTTGTCGTGCCATAGCCTTGTTACCCCTTGCCGTGCCGTTCCTTCCGTTACCCTTGCCTTCCCTTGCTTTCCCTTGCCTTCCTTGCGTTCCGTTACTCTTTGCTTGCTTTCCGTGCATTGCCTAGCCTTGCGTTGTCATGCCTTAGGCTTGCCTCGCCTGACCGTGCTTTCCCATGCGTTACCCTTTCCTTGCCTTGCCGTGCTTTGCCTAGCGTGCGTTGTCGTGCCTTAGCCTTGTTTCCCCTAGCCGTGCCGTTCCTTCCGTTACACTTGCCTTTCTTTGCTTTCCCTTGCCTTCCTTACCTTCCGTTACTCTTTGCTTGCCTTCCGTGCATTGCCTAGCCTTGCGTTGTCGTGCCTTAGCCTTATCTCGCCTGACCGTGCCTTCCTTTGCTTTAAGCTTTCCTTGCATTGTCGTGCATTGCCTAGCCTTGCGTTGTCGTGCATTAGCCTTGCCTAGCCTCACCGTGCCTTGCCTTGCGTTACCCTTTCCTTGCCTTGCCGTGCATTGCCTAGCCGTGCGTTGTCGTTCATTAGCCTTGATTCCCCTTGCCGTGGCGTGCCTTTTGTAACACTTGCCTTGCCTGGCTTTGCCTTGCCTTCCTTTCCTTCCGTTACTCTTTCCTTGCCTTGCCGTGCATTGCCTAGCCTTGCATTGTCGTGCCTTATCCTTGCCTCACCTGACCGTGCCTTCCCCTGCGTTACCCTTTCCTTCCCTTGCCGTGCATTGCCTAGCCCTGCGTTGTCGTGCCTTAGCCTTCTTACCCATTGGCGTGCCGTTCCTTCCGTTACCCTTGCCTTCCCTTGCTTTCCCTTGCCTTCCTTGCGTTCCGTTACTCTTTGCTTGCTTTCCGTGCATTGCCTAGCCTTGCGTTGTCATGCCTTAGCCTTGCCTCGCCTGACCGTGCTTTCCCATGCGTTACCCTTTCCTTGCCTTGCCGTGCATTGCCTAGCGTGCGTTGTCGTGCCTTAGCCTTGTTTCCCCTTGCCGTGCCGTTCCTTCCGTTACACTTGCCTTTCCTTGCTTTCCCTTGCCTTCCTTACCTTCCGTTACTCTTTGCTTGCCTTCCGTGCATTGCCTAGCCTTGCGTTGTCGTGCCTTAGCCTTGCCTCGCCTGACCGTGCTTTCCCATGCGTTACCCTTTCCTTGCCTTGCCGTTCATTGCCTAGCCGTTCGGTGTCGTGCCTTAGACTTGTTCCCCCTTGCCGTGCCGTTCCTTCCGTTACCCTTGCCTTTCCTTGCTTTTCCTTGCCTTCCTTACCTTCCGTTACTCTTTGCTTGCCTTCCGTGAATTGCCTAGCCTTGCGTTGTCGTGCCTTAGCCTTGCCTCGCCTGAACGTGCTTTCCCTTGCGTTACCCTTTCCTTGCCTTGCCGTGCATTGCCCAGCCTGCGTTGCCGTGCCTTAGCCTTGTTTCCCCTTGCCGTGCCGTTCCTTCCGTTACCCTGGCCTTTCCTTCCTTTTCCTTGCCTTGCTTACCTTCCGTTACTCTTTGCTTGCCTTGCTTGAATTTCCTAGCCTTGCGTTGTCGTGCCTTAGCCTTATCTCGCCTGACCGTGCCTGCCTTTGCTTTAAGCTTTCCTTGCATTGTCGTGCATTGCCTAGCCTTGCGTTGTCGTGCATTAGCCTTGCCTAGCCTCACCGTGCCTTGCCTTGCGTTACCCTTTCCTTGCCTTGCCGTGCATTGCCTAGCCCTGCGTTGCCGTGCCTTAGCCTTGTTACCCCTTACCGTGCCGTTCCTTCCGTTACCCTTGCCTTCCCTTGCTTTCCCTTGCCTTCCTTGCGTTCCGTTACTCTTTGCTTGCTTTCCGTGCATTGCCTAGCCTTGCGTTGTCATGCCTTAGCCTTGCATCGCCTGACCGTGCTTTCCCATGCGTTACCCTTTCCTTGCCTTTCCGTGCATTGCCTAGCCGTGCGTTGTCGTGCCTTAGCCTTGTTTCCCCTTGCCGTGCCGTTCCTTCCGTTACACTTGCCTTTCCTTGCTTTGCCTTGCCTTCCTTTCCTTCCTTTACTCTTTGCTTGCCTTCCGTGCATTGCCTAGCCGTGTGTTGTCGTGCCTTAGCCTTGTTTCCCCTTGCCGTTGCGTGCCTTTTGTTCCACTTGCCTTGCCTGGCTTTGCCTTGCCTTCCTTTCCTTCCGTTACTCTTTCCTTGCCTTGCCGTGCATTGCCTAGCCTTGCATTGTCGTGCCTTATCCTTGCCTCACCTGACCGTGCCTTCCCCTGCGTTACCCTTTCCTTGCCTTGCCGTGCATTGCCTAGCCCTGCGTTGCCGTGCCTTACCCTTGTTACCCCTTACCGTGCCGTTCCTTCCGTTACCCTTGCCTTCCCTTGCTTTCCCTTGCCTTCCTTGCATTCCGTTACTCTTTGCTTGCTTTCCGTGCATTGCCTAGTCTTGCGTTGTCATGCCTTAGCCTTGCATCGCCTGACCGTGCTTTCCCATGCGTTACCCTTTCCTTGCCTTTCCGTGCATTGCCTAGCCGTGCGTTGTCGTGCCTTAGCCTTGTTTCCCCTTGCCGTGCCGTTCCTTCCGTTACACTTGCCTTCCCTTGCTTTCCCTTGCCTTCCTTGCCTTCCGTTACTCTTTGCTTGCCTTCCGTGCATTGCCTAGCCGTGTGTTGTCGTGCCTTAGCCTTGTTTCCCCTTGCCGTTGCGTGCCTTTTGTTACACTTGCCTTTCCTGGCTTTGCCTTGCCTTCCTTTCCTTCCGTTACTCTTTCCTTGCCTTGCCGTGCATTGCCTAGCCCTGCGTTGTCGTGCCTTAGCCTTGTTACCCCTTGCCGTGCCGTTCCTTCCGTTACCCTTGCCTTCCCTTGCTTTCCCTTGCCTTCCTTGCGTTCCGTTACTCTTTGCTTGCCTTCCGTGGATTGCCTAGCCTTGCGTTGTCGAGCCTTAGCCTTATCTCGCCTGACCGTGCCTTCCTTTGCTTTAAGCTTTCCTTGCATTATCGTGCATTGCCTAGCCTTGCGTTGTCGTGCATTAGCCTTGCCTAGCCTCACCGTGCCTTGCCTTGCGTTACCCTTTCCTTGCCTTGCCGTGCATTGCCTAGCCGTGCGTTGTCGTGCCTTAGCCTTCTTTCCCCTTGCCGTGCCGTTCCTTCCGTTACACTTGCCTTTCTTTGCTTTCCCTTGCCTTCCTTGCGTTCCGTTACTCTTTGCTTGCTTTCCGTGCATTGCCTAGCCTTGCGTTGTCATGCCTTAGCCTTGCCTCGCGTGACCGTGCTTTCCCATGCGTTACCCTTTCCTTGCCTTGCCGTGCATTGCCCAGCCTGCGTTGCCGTGCCTTAGCCTTGTTTCCCCTTGCCGTGCAGTTCCTTCCGTTACCCTTGCCTTTCCTTGCTTTTCCTTGCCTTGCTTACCTTCCGTTACTCTTTGCTTCCCTTCCCTGCATTGCCTAGCCTTGCGTTGTCGTGCCTTAGCCTTATCTCGCCTGACCGTGCCTTCCTTTGCTTTAAGCTTTCCTTGCATTGTCGTGCATTGCCTAGCCTTGCGTTGTCGTGCATTAGCCTTGCCTAGCCTCACCGTGCCTTGCCTTGCGTTACCCTTTCCTTGCCTTGCCGTGCATTGCCTAGCCGTGCGTTGTCGTGCCTTAGCCTTGTTTCCCCTTGCCGTGGCGTGCCTTTTGTTACACTTGCCTTTCCTTGCTTTGACTTGCCTTCCTTTCCTTCCGTTACTCTTTCCTTGCCTTGCCGTGCATTGCCTACCCCTGCGTTGCCGTGCCTTAGCCTTGATACCCCTTGCCGTGCCGTTCCTTCCGTTACCCTTGCCTTCCCTTGCTTTCCCTTGCCTTCCTTGCGTTCCCTTACTCTTTCCTTGCCTTGCCGTGCATTGCCTAGCCTTGCATTGTCGTGCCTTATCCTTTCCTCACCTGACCGTGCCTTCCCCTGCGTTACCATTTCCTTGCCTTGCCGTGCATTGCCTAGCGTGCGTTGTCGTGCCTTAGCCTTGTTTCCCCTTGCCGTGCCGTTCCTTCCGTTACACTTGCCTTTCTTTGCTTTCCCTTGCCTTCCTTACCTTCCGTTACTCTTTGCTTGCCTTCCGTGCAATGCCTAGCCTTGCGTTGTCGTGCCTTAGCCTTATCTCGCCTGACCGTGCCTTCCTTTGCTTTAAGCTTTCCTTGCATTGTCGTGCATTGCCTAGCCTTGCGTTGTCGTGCATTAGCCTTGCCTAGCCTCACCGTGCCTTGCCTTGCGTTACCCTTTCCTTGCCTTGCCGTGCATTGCCTAGCCGTGCGTTGTCGTGCCTTAGCCTTGATTCCCCTTGCCGTGGCGTGCCTTTTGTTACACTTGCCTTGCCTGGCTTTGCCTTGCCTTCCTTTCCTTCCGTTACCCTTTCCTTGCCTTGCCGTGCATTGCCTGGCTTTGCATTGTCGTGCCTTATCCTTGCCTCACCTGACCGTGCCTTCCCTGCGTTACCCTTTCCTTGCCTTGCCGTGCATTGCCTAGCCCTGCGTTGTCGTGCCTTAGCCTTCTTACCCCTTGCCGTGCCGTTCCTTCCGTTACTCTTGCCTTCCCTTGCTTTCCCTTGCCTTCCTTGCGTTCCGTTACTCTTTGCTTGCTTTCCGTGCATTGCCTAGCCTTGCGTTGTCATGCCTTAGGCTTGCCTCGCCTGACCGTGCTTTCCCATGCGTTACCCTTTCCTTGCCTTGCCGTGCATTGCCTAGCGTGCGTTGTCGTGCCTTAGCCTTCTTTCCCCTTGCCGTGCCGTTCCTTCCGTTACACTTGCCTTTCCTTCCTTTCCCTTGCCTTCCTTACCTTCCGTTACTCTTTGCTTGCCTTCCGTGCATTGCCTAGCTTTGCGTTGTCGTGCCTTAGCGTTGCCTCGCCTGACCGTGCTTTCAAATGCGTTACCCTTTCCTTGCCTTGCCGTTCATTGCCTAAAGTTCGGTGTCGTGCCTTAGACTTGTTTCCCCTTGCTGTGCCGTTCCTTCCGTTACCCTGGCCTTTCCTTCCTTTTCCTTGCCTTGCTTACCTTCCGTTACTCTTTGCTTGCCTTCCCTGAATTGCCTAGCCTTGCGTTGTCGTGCCTTAGCCTTATCTCGCCTGACCGTGCCTTCCTTTGCTTTAAGCTTTCCTTGCATTGTCGTGCATTGCCCAGCCTTGCGTTGTCGTGCATTAACCTTGCCTAGCCTCACCGTGCCTTGCCTTGCGTTACCCTTTCCTTGCCTTGCCGTGCATTTCCTAGCCGTGTGTTGTCGTGCCTTAGCCTTGTTACCCCTTGCCGTGCCGCTCCTTCCGTTACCCTTGCCTTCCCTTGCTTTCCCTTTCCTTCCTTGCATTCCGTTACTCCTTGCTTGCTTTCCGTGCATTCCCTAGCCTTGCGTTGGCTTTCCTTAGCCTTGCCTCGCCTGACCGTGCTTTCCCATGCGTTACCCTTTCCTTGCCTTGCCGTGCATTGCCTAGCGTGCGTTGTCGTGCCTTAGACTTCTTTCCCCTTGCCGTGCCGTTCCTTCCGTTACACTTGCCTTTCTTTGCTTTCCTTTGCCTTCCTTACCTTCCGTTACTCTTTGCTTGCCTTCCGTGCATTGCCAAGCCTTGCGTTGTCGTGCCTTAGCCTTGCCTCCCCTGACCGTGCTTTCCCATGCGTTACCCTTTCCTTGCCTTGCCGTGCTTTGCCTAGCGTGCGTTGTCGTGCCTTAGCCTTGTTTCCCCTAGCCGTGCCGTTCCTTCCGTTACACTTGCCTTTCTTTGCTTTCCCTTGCCTGCCTTACCTTCCGTTACTCTTTGCTTGCCTTCTGTGCATTGCCTAGCCTTGCGTTGTCGTGCCTTAGCCTTATCTCGCCTGACCGTGCCTTCCTTTGCTTTAAGCTTTCCTTGCATTGTCGTGCATTGCCTAGCCTTGCGTTGTCGTGCATTAGCCTTGCCTAGCCTCACCGTGCCTTGCCTTGCGTTACCCTTTCCTTGCCTTGCCGTGCATTGCCTAGCCGTGCGTTGTCGTGCATTAGCCTTGCTTCCCCTTGCCGTGGCGTGCCTTTTGTAACACTTGCCTTGCCTGGCTTTGCCTTGCCTTCCTTTCCTTCCGTTACTCTTTCCTTGCCTTGCCGTGCATTGCCTACCCCTGCGTTGCCGTGCCTTAGCCTTGATACCCCTTGCCGTGCCGTTCCTTCCGTTACCCTTGCCTTCCCTTGCTTTCCCTTGCCTTCCTTGCGTTCCCTTACTCTTTCCTTGCCTTGCCGTGCATTGCCTAGCCTTGCATTGTCGTGCCTTATCCTTTCCTCACCTGACCGTGCCTTCCCCTGCGTTACCATTTCCTTGCCTTCCCGTGCATTGCCTAGCCCTGCGTTGTCGTGCCTTAGCCTTCTTACCCCTTGCCGTGCCGGTCCTTCCGTTACCCTTGCCTTCCCTTGCTTTCCCTTGCCTTCCTTGCGTTCCGTTACTCTTTGCTTGCTTTCCGTGCATTGCCTAGCCTTGCGTTGTCATGCCTTAGGCTTGCCTCGCCTGACCGTGCTTTCCCATGCGTTACCCTTTCCTTGCCTTGCCGTGCATTGCCTAGCGTGCATTGTCGTGCCTTAGCCTTGTTTCCCCTTGCCGTGCCGTTCCTTCCGTTACACTTGCCTTTCCTTGCTTTCCCTTGCCTTCCTTACCTTCCGTTACTCTTTGCTTGCCTTCCGTGCATTGCCTAGCCTTGCGTTGTCGTTCCTTAGCGTTGCCTCGCCTGACCGTGCTTTCAAATGCGTTACCCTTTCCTTGCCTTGCCGTTCATTGCCTAACGTTTGGTGTCGTGCCTTAGATTTGTTTCCCCTTGCCGTGCCGTTCCTTCCGTTACCCTGGCCTTTCCTTCCTTTTCCTTGCCTTGCTTACCTTCCGTTACTCTTTGCTTGCCTTGCCTGAATTT
Source organism: Macrotis lagotis (assembly GCF_037893015.1). NCBI lineage: Eukaryota > Metazoa > Chordata > Mammalia > Peramelemorphia > Peramelidae > Macrotis > Macrotis lagotis. The sequence goes on from NW_027422322.1 coordinate 113,151, forward strand.
CCTAGCCTTGCGTTGTCGTGCCTTAGCCTTATCTCGCCTGACCTTGCCTTCCTTTGCTTTAAGCTTTCCTTGCATTGTCGTGCATCGCCTAGCCTTGCGTTTTCGTGCATTAGCCTTGCCTCGCCTGACCGTGCTTTCCCATGCGTTACCCTTTCCTTGCCTTGCCGTGCATTGCCTAGCCGTGCGTTGTCGTGCCTTAGCCTTGTTTCCCCTTGCCGTGCCGTTCCTTCCGTTACACTTGCCTTTCCTTCCTTTCCCTTGCCTTCCTTACCTTCCGTTACTCTTTGCTTGCCTTCCGTGCATTGCCTAGCTTTGCGTTGTCGTGCCTTAGCGTTGCCTCGCCTGACCGTGCTTTCAAATGCGTTACCCTTTCCTTGCCTTGCCGTTCATTGCCTAAAGTTCGGTGTCGTGCCTTAGACTTGTTTCCCCTTGCTGTGCCGTTCCTTCCGTTACCCTGGCCTTTCCTTCCTTTTCCTTGCCTTGCTTACCTTCCGTTACTCTTTGCTTGCCTTCCCTGAATTGCCTAGCCTTGCGTTGTCGTGCCTTAGCCTTATCTCGCCTGACCGTGCCTTCCTTTGCTTTAAGCTTTCCTTGCATTGTCGTGCATTGCCCAGCCTTGCGTTGTCGTGCATTAACCTTGCCTAGCCTCACCGTGCCTTGCCTTGCGTTACCCTTTCCTTGCCTTGCCGTGCATTTCCTAGCCGTGTGTTGTCGTGCCTTAGCCTTGTTACCCCTTGCCGTGCCGCTCCTTCCGTTACCCTTGCCTTCCCTTGCTTTCCCTTTCCTTCCTTGCATTCCGTTACTCCTTGCTTGCTTTCCGTGCATTCCCTAGCCTTGCGTTGGCTTTCCTTAGCCTTGCCTCGCCTGACCGTGCTTTCCCATGCGTTACCCTTTCCTTGCCTTGCCGTGCATTGCCTAGCGTGCGTTGTCGTGCCTTAGACTTCTTTCCCCTTGCCGTGCCGTTCCTTCCGTTACACTTGCCTTTCTTTGCTTTCCTTTGCCTTCCTTACCTTCCGTTACTCTTTGCTTGCCTTCCGTGCATTGCCAAGCCTTGCGTTGTCGTGCCTTAGCCTTGCCTCCCCTGACCGTGCTTTCCCATGCGTTACCCTTTCCTTGCCTTGCCGTGCTTTGCCTAGCGTGCGTTGTCGTGCCTTAGCCTTGTTTCCCCTAGCCGTGCCGTTCCTTCCGTTACACTTGCCTTTCTTTGCTTTCCCTTGCCTGCCTTACCTTCCGTTACTCTTTGCTTGCCTTCTGTGCATTGCCTAGCCTTGCGTTGTCGTGCCTTAGCCTTATCTCGCCTGACCGTGCCTTCCTTTGCTTTAAGCTTTCCTTGCATTGTCGTGCATTGCCTAGCCTTGCGTTGTCGTGCATTAGCCTTGCCTAGCCTCACCGTGCCTTGCCTTGCGTTACCCTTTCCTTGCCTTGCCGTGCATTGCCTAGCCGTGCGTTGTCGTGCATTAGCCTTGCTTCCCCTTGCCGTGGCGTGCCTTTTGTAACACTTGCCTTGCCTGGCTTTGCCTTGCCTTCCTTTCCTTCCGTTACTCTTTCCTTGCCTTGCCGTGCATTGCCTACCCCTGCGTTGCCGTGCCTTAGCCTTGATACCCCTTGCCGTGCCGTTCCTTCCGTTACCCTTGCCTTCCCTTGCTTTCCCTTGCCTTCCTTGCGTTCCCTTACTCTTTCCTTGCCTTGCCGTGCATTGCCTAGCCTTGCATTGTCGTGCCTTATCCTTTCCTCACCTGACCGTGCCTTCCCCTGCGTTACCATTTCCTTGCCTTCCCGTGCATTGCCTAGCCCTGCGTTGTCGTGCCTTAGCCTTCTTACCCCTTGCCGTGCCGGTCCTTCCGTTACCCTTGCCTTCCCTTGCTTTCCCTTGCCTTCCTTGCGTTCCGTTACTCTTTGCTTGCTTTCCGTGCATTGCCTAGCCTTGCGTTGTCATGCCGTAGCCTTGCCTCGCCTGACCGTGCTTTCCCATGCGTTACCCTTTCCTTGCCTTGCCGTGCATTGCCTAGCGTGCATTGTCGTGCCTTAGCCTTGTTTCCCCTTGCCGTGCCGTTCCTTCCGTTACACTTGCCTTTCCTTGCTTTCCCTTGCCTTCCTTACCTTCCGTTACTCTTTGCTTGCCTTCCGTGCATTGCCTAGCCTTGCGTTGTCGTTCCTTAGCGTTGCCTCGCCTGACCGTGCTTTCAAATGCGTTACCCTTTCCTTGCCTTGCCGTTCATTGCCTAACGTTTGGTGTCGTGCCTTAGATTTGTTTCCCCTTGCCGTGCCGTTCCTTCCGTTACCCTGGCCTTTCCTTCCTTTTCCTTGCCTTGCTTACCTTCCGTTACTCTTTGCTTGCCTTGCCTGAATTTCCTAGCCTTGCGTTGTCGTGCCTTAGCCTTATCTCGCCTGACCTTGCCTTCCTTTGCTTTAAGCTTTCCTTGCATTGTCGTGCATTGCCTAGCCTTGCGTTTTCGTGCATTAGCCTTGCCTCGCCTGACCGTGCTTTCCCATGCGTTACCCTTTCCTTGCCTTGCCGTGCATTGCCTAGCGTGCGTTGTCGTGCCTTAGCCTTGTTTCCCCTTGCCGTGCCGTTCCTTCCGTTACCATTGCCTTTCCTTGCTTTCCCTTGCCTTCCTTACCTTCCGTGACTCTTTGCTTGCCTTCCGTGCATTGCCTAGCCTTGCGTTGTCGTGCCTTAGCCTTATCTCGCCTGACCGTGCCTTCCTTTGCTTTAAGCTTTCCTTGCATTGTCGTGCATTGCCTAGCCTTGCGTTGTCGTGCATTAACCTTGCCTAGCGTCACCGTGCCTTGCCTTGCGTTACCCTTTCCTTGCCTTGCCGTGCATTTCCTAGCCGTGTGTTGTCGTGCCTTAGCCTTGTTACCCCTTGCCGTGCCGTTCCTTCCGTTACCCTTGCCTTCCCTTGCTTTCCCTTTCCTTCCTTGCATTCCGTTACTCCTTGCTTGCTTTCCGTGCATTGCCTAGCCTTGCGTTGGCTTTCCTTAGCCTTGCCTCGCCTGACCGTGCTTTCCCATGCGTTACCCTTTCCTTCCCTTGCCGTGCATTGCCTAGCGTGCGTTGTCGTGCCTTAGACTTGTTTCCCCTTGCCGTGCCGTTCCTTCCCTTACCCTGGCCTTTCCTTCCTTTTCCTTGCCTTGCTTACCTTCCGTTAGTCTTTGCTTGCCTTCCCTGAATTTCCTAGCCTTGCCTTGTCGTGCCTTCTTATCTCGCCTGCTTGCCTTCCTTTGCTTTAAGTTTCCTTGCATTGTCGTGCATCGCCTAGCCTTGCGTTTTCGTGCATTAGCCTTGCCTGCCTCACCGTGCCTTTCCTTGCGTTAACTTTTGCTTGCCTTGCCGTGCATTGCCTAGCCCTGCGTTGTCGTGCCTTAGCCTTGTTTCCCCTTGCCGTGCCGTTCCTTCCATTACCCTTGCCTTCCCCTTTCCCTTGCTTCCTTACCTTCCGTTACTCTTTGCTTGCCTTCCGTGCATTGCTAGCCTTGCGTTGTCGTGCCTTAGCCTTATCTGCCTGACCGTGCCTTCCCTTGCTTTAAGCTTTCCTTGCATTGTCGTGCATTGCCTGCTTGGGTTGTCGTGCATTAACCTTGCCTAGCCTCACCGTGCCTTGCCTTGCGTTACCCTTTCCTTGCCTTGCCGTGCATTTCCTAGCCGTGTGTTGTCGTGCCTTAGCCTTGTTACCCCTTGCCGTGCCGTTCCTTCCGTTACCCTTGCCTTCCCTTGCTTTCCCTTTCCTTCCTTGCATTCCGTTACTCCTTGCTTGCTTACCGTGCATTGCCTAGCCTTGCGTTGGCTTTCCTTAGCCTTGCCTCGCCTGACCGTGCTTTCCCATGCGTTACACTTTCCTTGCCTTGCCGTGCATTGCCTAGCGTGCATTGTCGTGCCTTAGCCTTGTTACCCCTTGCCGTGTCGCTCCTTCCGTTACCCTTGCCTTCCCTTGCTTTCCCTTTCCTTCCTTGCATTCCGTTACTCCTTGCTTGCTTTCCGTGCATTCCCTAGCCTTGCGTTGGCTTTCCTTAGCCTTGCCTCGCCTGACCGTGCATTCCCATGCGTTACCCTTTCCTTGCCTTGCCGTGCATTGCCTAGCGTGCGTTGTCGTGCCTTAGACTTCTTTCCCCTTGCCGTGCCGTTCCTTCCGTTACACTTGCCTTTCTTTGCTTTCCTTTGCCTTCCTTACCTTCCGTTACTCTTTGCTTGCCTTCCGTGCATTGCCAAGCCTTGCGTTGTCGTGCCTTAGCCTTGCCTCCCCTGACCGTGCTTTCCCATGCGTTACCCTTTCCTTGCCTTGCCGTGCTTTGCCTAGCGTGCGTTGTCGTGCCTTAGCCTTGTTTCCCCTAGCCGTGCCGTTCCTTCCGTTACACTTGCCTTTCTTTGCTTTCCCTTGCCTGCCTTACCTTCCGTTACTCTTTGCTTGCCTTCCGTGCATTGCCTAGCCTTGCGTTGTCGTGCCTTAGCCTTATCTCGCCTGACCGTGCCTTCCTTTGCTTTAAGCTTTCCTTGCATTGTCGTGCATTGCCTAGCCTTGCGTTGTCGTGCATTAGCCTTGCCTAGCCTCACCGTGCCTTGCCTTGCGTTACCCTTTCCTTGCCTTGCCGTGCATTGCCTAGCCGTGCGTTGTCGTGCATTAGCCTTGATTCCCCTTGCCGTGGCGTGCCTTTTGTAACACTTGCCTTGCCTGGCTTTGCCTTGCCTTCCTTTCCTTCCGTTACTCTTTCCTTGCCTTGCCGTGCATTGCCTAGCCCTGCGTTGTCGTGCCTTAGCCTTGTTACCCCTTGCCGTGCCGTTCCTTCCGTTACCCTTGCCTTCCCTTGCTTTCCCTTGCCTTCCTTGCGTTCCGTTACTCTTTCCTTGCCTTCCCGTGCATTGCCTAGCCTTGCATTGTCGTGCCTTATCCTTTCCTCACCTGACCGTGCCTTCCCCTGCGTTACCATTTCCTTGCCTTGCCGTGCATTGCCTAGCCCTGCGTTGTCGTGCCTTAGCCTTCTTACCCCTTGCCGTGCCGGTCCTTCCGTTACCCTTGCCTTCCCTTGCTTTCCCTTGCCTTCCTTGCGTTCCGTTACTCTTTGATTGCTTTCCGTGCATTGCCTAGCCTTGCGTTGTCATGCCTTAGCCTTGCCTCGCCTGACCGTGCTTTCCCATGCGTTACCCTTTCCTTGCCTTGCCGTGCATTGCCTAGCGTGCGTTGTCGTGCCTTAGCCTTGTTTCCCCTTGCCGTGCCGTTCCTTCCGTTACACTTGCCTTTCCTTGCTTTCCCTTACCTTCCTTACCTTCCGTTACTCTTTGCTTGCCTTCCGTGCATTGCCTAGCCTTGCGTTGTCGTTCCTTAGCGTTGCCTCGCCTGACCGTGCTTTCAAATGCGTTACCCTTTCCTTGCCTTGCCGTTCATTGCCTAACGTTTGGTGTCGTGCCTTAGACTTGTTTCCCCTTGCCGTGCCGTTCCTTCCGTTACCCTGGCCTTTCCTTCCTTTTCCTTGCCTTGCTTACCTTCCGTTACTCTTTGCTTGCCTTGCCTGAATTTCCTAGCCTTGCGTTGTCGTGCCTTAGCCTTATCTCGCCTGACCTTGCCTTCCTTTGCTTTAAGCTTTCCTTGCATTGTCGTGCATCGCCTAGCCTTGCGTTTTCGTGCATTAGCCTTGCCTAGCCTCACCGTGCCTTTCCTTGCGTTACCCTTTGCTTGCCTTGCCGTGCATTGCCTAGCCGTGCGTTGTCGTGCCTTAGCCTTGTTTCCCCTTGCCGTGCCGTTCCTTCCGTTACACTTGCCTTTCTTTGCTTTCGCTTGCCTTCCTTACCTTCCGTTACTCTTTGCTTGCCTTCCGTGCATTGCCATGCCTTGCGTTGTCGTGCCTTAGCCTTGCCTCCCCTGACCGTTCTTTCCCATGCGTTACCCTTTCCTTCCCTTGCCGTGCATTGCCTAGCGTGCGTTGTCGTGCCTTAGACTTGTTTCCCCTTGCCGTGCCGTTCCTTCCGTTACCCTGGCCTTTCCTTCCTTTTCCTTGCCTTGCTTACCTTCCGTTAGTCTTTGCTTGCCTTCCCTGAATTTCCTAGCCTTGCCTTGTCGTGCCTTAGCTTTATCTCGCCTGCCCTTGCCTTCCTTTGCTTTAAGTTTCCTTGCATTGTCGTGCATCGCCTAGCCTTGCGTTTTCGTGCATTAGCCTTGCCTAGCCTCACCGTGCCTTTCCTTGCGTTAACTTTTGCTTGCCTTGCCGTGCATTGCCTAGCCGTGCGTTGTCGTGCCTTAGCCTTGTTTCCCCTTGCCGTTCCGTTCCTTCCGTTACACTTGCCTTTCTTTGCTTTCCCTTGCCTTCCTTACCTTCCGTTACTCTTTGCTAGCCTTCCGTGCATTGCCTAGCCATGCGTTGTCGTGCCTTAGCCTTGCCTCGCCTGAAAGTGCTTTCCCATGCGTTACCCTTTCCTTGCCTTGGCGTGCATTGCCTAGCCCTGCGTTGTCGTGCCTTAGCCTTGTTTCCCCTTGCCGTGCCGTTCCTTCCGTTACCCTTGCCTTCCCTTGCTTTCCCTTGACTTCCTTACCTTCCGTTACTCTTTGCTTGCCTTCCGTGCATTGCCTAGCCTTGCGTTGTCGTGCCTTAGCCTTATCTCGCCTGACCGTGCCTTCCTTTGCTTTAAGCTTTCCTTGCATTGTCGTGCATTGCCTAGCCTTGGGTTGTCGTGCATTAACCTTGCCTAGCCTCACCGTGCCTTGCCTTGCGTTACCCTTTCCTTGCCTTGCCGTGCATTTCCTAGCCGTGTGTTGTCGTGCCTTAGCCTTGTTACCCCTTGCCGTGCCGTTCCTTCCGTTACCCTTGCCTTCCCTTGCTTTCCCTTTCCTTCCTTGCATTCCGTTACTCCTTGCTTGCTTACCGTGAATTGCCTAGCCTTGCGTTGGCTTTCCTTAGCCTTGCCTCGCCTGACCGTGCTTTCCCATGCGTTACACTTTCCTTGCCTTGCCGTGCATTGCCTAGCGTGCATTGTCGTGCCTTAGCCTTGTTTCCCCTTGCCGTGCCGTTCCTTCCGTTACCATTGCATTTCCTTGCTTTCCTTTGCCTTCCTTACCTTCCGTTACTCTTTGCTTGCCTTCCCTGCATTGCCTAGCCTTGCGTTGTCGTGCCTTAGCCTTATCTCTTCTGACCGTGCCTTCCTTTGCTTTAAGCTTTACTTGCATTGTCGTGCATTGCCTAGCCTTGCGTTGTCGTGCATTAGCCTTGCCTAGCCTCACCGTGCCTTGCCTTGCGTTACCCTTTCCTTGCCTTGCCGTGCATTTCCTAGCCGTGTGTTGTCGTGCCTTAGCCTTGTTTACCCTTGCCGTTGCGTGCCTTTTGTTACACTTGCCTTGCCTGGCTTTGCCTTGCCTTTCCGTTCCTTCCGTTACTCTTTCCTTGCCTTGCCGTGAATTGCCTAGCCCTGCGTTGTCGTGCCTAAACCTTGTTACCCCTTGCCGTGCCGTTCCTTCCGTTACCCTTGCCTTCCCTTGCTTTCCCTTGCCTTCCTTGCGTTCCGTTACTCTTTGCTTGCTTTCCGTGCATTGCCTAGCCTTGCGTTGTCATGCCTTAGGCTTGCCTCGCCTGACCATTTTTTCCCATGCGTTACCCTTTCCTTACCTTGCCGTGCATTGCCTAGCGTGCGTTGTCGTGCCTTAGCCTTGTTTCCCCTTGCCGTGCCGTTCCTTCCGTTACCATTGCCTTTCCTTGCTTTCCCTTGACTTCCTTACCTTCCGTTACTCTTTGCTTGCCTTCCGTGCATTGCCTAGCCTTGCGTTGTCGTGCCTTAGCCTTATCTCGCCTGACCGTGCCTTCCTTTGCTTTAAGCTTTCCTTGCATTGTCGTGCATTGCCTAGCCTTGGGTTGTCGTGCATTAACCTTGCCTATCCTCACCGTGCCTTGCCTTGCGTCACCCTTTCCTTGCCTTGCCATGCATTTCCTAGCCGTGTGTTGTCGTGCCTTAGCCTTGTTACCCCTTGCCGTGCCGTTCCTTCCGTTACCCTTGCCTTCCCTTGCTTTCCCTTTCCTTCCTTGCATTCCATTACTCCTTGCTTGCTTACCGTGCATTGCCTAGCCTTGCGTTGGCTTTCCTTAGCCTTGCCTCGCCTGACCGTGCTTTCCCATGCGTTACCCTTTCCTTGCCTTGCCGTGCATTGCCTAGCGTGCGTTGTCGTGCCTTAGCCTTTTCTTTTTTCCCCTTGCCGTGCCGTTCCTTCCGTTACACTTGCCTTTCCTTGCTTTCCCTTGCCTTCCTTACCTTCCGGTACTCTTTGCTTGCCTTCCGTGCATTGCCTAGCCTTGCTTTTCGTCCCTTAGCCTTATCTCGCCTGACCGTGCCTTCCTTTGCTTTAAGCTTTCCTTGCATTGTCGTGCATTGCCTAGCCTTGCGTTGTCGTGCATTAGCCTTGCCTAGCCTCACCGTGCCTTGCCTTGCGTTAACCTTTCCTTCCCTTGCCATGCATTGCCTAGCCGTGCGTTGTCGTGCCGTAGCCTTGATTCCCCTTGCCGTGGCGTGCCTTTTGTTACACTTGCCTTGCCTGGCTTTGCCTTGCCTTCCTTTCCTTCCGTTACTCTTTCCTTCCCTTGTCGTGCATTGCCTAGCCTTGCATTGTCGTGCCTTATCCTTGCCTCACCTGACCGTGCCTTCCCCTGCGTTACCCTTTCCTTGCCTTGCCGTGCATTGCCTAGCCCTGCGTTGTCGTGCCTTAGCCTTCTTACCCCTTGCCGTGCCGTTCCTTCCGTTACCCTTGCCTTCCCTTGCTTTCCCTTGCCTTCCTTGCGTTCCGTTACTCTTTGCATGCTTTCCGTGCATTGCCTAGCCTTGCGTTGTCATGCCTTAGCCTTGACTCGCCTGACCGTGCTTTCCCATGCGTTACCCTTTCCTTGCATTGCCGGGCATTGCCTAGCGTGCATTGTCGTGCCTTAGCCTTGTTTCCCCTTGCCGTGCCGTTCCTTCCGCTACACTTGCCTTTCCTTGCTTTCCCTTGCCTTCCTTACCTTCCGTTACTCTTTGCTTGCCTTCCGTGCATTGCCTAGCCTTGCGTTGTCGTGCCTTAGCGTTGCCTCGCCTGACCGTGCTTTCAAATGCGTTACCCTTTCCTTGCCTTGCCGTTCATTACCTAACATTCGGTGTCGTCCCTTAGACTTGTTTCCCCTTGCCGTGCCGTTCCTTCCGTTACCCTGGCCTTTCCTTCCTTTTCCTTGCCTTGCTTACCTTCCGTTACTCTTTGCTTGCCTTCCCTGCATTGCCTAGCCTTCCGTTGTCGTGCCTTAGCCTTATCTCGCCTGACCTTGCCTTCCTTTGCTTTAAGCTTTCCTTGCATTGTCGTGCATCGCCTAGCCTTGCGTTTTAGTGCATTAGCCTTGCCTAGCCTCACCGTGCCTTTCCTTGCGTTACCCTTTGCTTGCCTTGCCGTGCATTGCCTAGCCGTGCGTTGTCGTGCCTTAGCCTTGTTTCCCCTTGCCGTGCCGTTCCTTCCGTTACACTTGCCTTTCTTTGCTTTCCCTTTCCTTCCTTAACTTCCGTTACTCTTTGCTTGCCTTCCGTGCATTGCCTAGCCTTGGGTTGTCGTGCCTTAGCCTTGCCTCGCCTGACCGTGCTTTCCCATGCGTTACCCTTTCCTTGCCTTGCCGTGCATTGCCTAGCGTGCGTTGTCGTGCCTTAGCCTTGTTTCCCCTTGCCGTGCCGTTCCTTCCGTTACACTTGCCTTTCTTTGCTTTCCCTTGCCTTCCTTACCTTCCGTTACTCTTTGCTTGCCTTCCGTGCATTGCCATGCCTTGCGTTGTCGTGCCTTAGCCTTATCTCTTCTAACCGTGCCTTCCTTTGCTTTAAGCTTTACTTGCATTGTCGTGCATTGCCTAGCCTTGCGTTGTCGTGCATTAGCCTTGCCTAGCCTCACCGTGCCTTGCCTTGCGTTACCCTTTACTTGCCTTGCCGTGCATTTCCTAGCCGTGTGTTGTCGTGCCTTAGCCTTGTTTCCCCTTGCCGTTGCGTGCCTTTTGTTACACTTGCCTTGCCTGGCTTTGCCTTGCCTTCCTTTCCTTCCGTTACTCTTTCCTTGCCTTGCCGTGCATTGCCTAGCCTTGCATTGTCGTGCCTTATCCTTGCCTCACCTGACCGTGCCTTCCCCTGCGTTACCCTTTCCTTGCCTTGCCGTGCATTGCCTAGCCCTGCGTTGTCGTGCCTTAGCCGTGTTACCCCTTGCCGTGCCGTTCCTTCCGTTACCCTTGCCTTCCCTTGCTTTCCCTTGCCTTCCTTGCGTTCCGTTACTCTTTGCTTGCTTTCCGTGCATTGCCTTGCCTTGCGTTGTCATGCCTTAGGCTTGCCTCGCCTGACCGTGCTTTCCGATGCGTTACCCTTTCCTTGCCTTGCCGTGCATTGCCTAGCGTGCGTTGTCGTGCCTTAGCCTTGTTTCCCCTTGCCGTGCCGTTCCTTCCGTTACACTTGCCTTTCTTTGCTTTCCCTTGCCTTCCTTACCTTCCGTTACTCTTTGCTTGCCTTCCGTGCATTGCCTAGCCTTGCGTTGTCGTGCCTTAGCCTTATCTCGCCTGACCGTGCCTTCCATTGCTTTAAGCTTTCCTTGCATTGTCGTGCATTGCCTAGCCTTGCGTTGTCGTGCATTAGCCTTGCCTAGCCTCACCGTGCCTTGCCTTGCGTTACCCTTTACTTGCCTTGCCGTGCATTGCCTAGCCGTGCGTTGTCGTGCCTTAGCCTTGATTCCCCTTGCCGTGGCGTGCCTTTTGTTACACTTGCCTTGCCTGGCTTTGCCTTGCCTTCCTTTCCTTCCGTTACTCTTTCCATGCCTTGCCGTGCATTGCCTAGCCTTGCATTGTCGTGCCTTATCCTTGCCTCACCTGACCGTGCCTTCCCCTGCGTTACCCTTTCCTTGCCTTGCCGTGCATTGCCTAGCCCTGCGTTGTCGTGCCTAAGCCTCCTTACCCCTTGCCGTGCCCTTCCTTCCGTTACCCTTGCCTTCCCTTGCTTTCCCTTGCCTTCCTTGCGTTCCGTTACTCTTTGCTTGCTTTCCGTGCATTGCCTAGCCTTGCGTTGTCATGCCTTAGCCTTGCCTCGCCTGACCGTGCTTTCCCATGCGTTACACTTTCCTTGCCTTGCCGTGCATTGCCTAGCGTGCGTTGTCGTGCCTTAGCCTTGTTTCCCCTTGCCGTGCCGTTCCTTCCGTTACACTTGCCTTTCCTTGCTTTCCCTTGCCTTCCTTACCTTCCGTTACTCTTTGCTTGCCTTCCCTGAATTGCCTAGCCTTGCGTTGTCGTGACTTTGCCTTATCTCGCCTGACCTTGCCTTCCTTTGCTTTAAGCTATCCTTGCATTGTCGTGCATTGCCTAGCCTTGCGTTGTCGTGCATTAGCCTTGCCTAGCCTCACCGTGCCTTGCCTTGCGTTACCCTTTGCTTGCCTTGCCGTGCATTGCCTAGCCGTGCGTTGTCGTGCCTTAGCCTTGTTTCCCCTTGCCGTGCAGTTCCTTCCGTTACACTTGCCTTTCTTTGCTTTCCCTTGCCTTCCTTACCTTCCGTTACTCTTTGCTTGACTTCCGTGCATTGCCTAGCCTTGCGTTGTCGTGCCTTAGCCTTGCCTCGCCTGAACGTGCTTTCCCATGCGTTACCCTTTCCTTCCCTTGCCGTGCATTGCCCAGCCTGCGTTGCCGTGCCTTAGCCTTGTTTCCCCTTGCCGTGCAGTTCCTTCCGTTACCCTTGCCTTTCCTTGCTTTTCCTTGCCTTGCTTACCTTCCGTTACACTTTGCTTGCCTTCCCTGCATTGCCTAGCCTTGCGTTGTCGTGCCTTAGCCTTATCTCGCCTGACCGTGCCTTCCTTTGCTTTAAGCTTTCCTTGCATTGTCGTGCATTGCCTAGCCTTGCGTTGTCGTGCATTAGCCTTGACTAGCCTCACCGTGCCTTGCCTTTCCTTACCCTTTCCTTGCCTTGCCATGCATTTCCTAGCCGTGTGTTGTCGTGCCTTAGCCTTGTTTCCCCTTGCCGTTGCGTGCCTTTTGTTACACTTGCCTTTCCTGGCTTTGCCTTGCCTTCCTTTCCTTCCGTTACCCTTTCCTTGCCTTGCCGTGCATTACCTAGCCCTGCGTTGTCGTGCCTTAGCCTTGTTACCCCTTGCCGTGCCGTTCCTTCCGTTACCCTTGCCTTCCCTTGCTTTCCCTTGCCTTCCTTGCGTTCCGTTACTCTTTGCTTGCCTTCCGTGGATTGACTAGCCTTGCGTTGTCGAGCCTTAGCCTTATCTCGCCTGACCGTGCCTTCCTTTGCTTTAAGCTTTCCTTGCATTGTCGTGCATTGCCTAGCCTTGCGTTGTCGTGCATTAGCCTTGCCTAGCCTCACCGTGCCTTGCCTTGCGTTACCCTTTCCTTGCCTTGCCGTGCATTGCCTAGCCGTGCGTTGTCGTGCCTTAGCCTTCTTTCCCCTTGCCGTGCCGTTCCTTCCGTTACACTTGCCTTTCTTTGCTTTCCCTTGCCTTCCTTGCGTTCCGTTACTCTTTGCTTGCTTTCCGTGCATTGCCTAGCCTTGCGTTGTCATGCCTTAGGCTTGCCTCGCCTGACCGTGCTTTCCCATGCGTTACCCTTTCCTTGCCTTGCCGTGCATTGCCCAGCCTGCGTTGCCGTGCCTTAGCCTTGTTTCCCCTTGCCGTGCAGTTCCTTCCGTTACCCTTGCCTTTCCTTGCTTTTCCTTGCCTTGCTTACCTTCCGTTACTCTTTGCTTCCCTTCCCTGCATTGCCTAGCCTTGCGTTGTCGTGCCTTAGCCTTATCTCGCCTGACCGTGCCTTCCTTTGCTTTAAGCTTTCCTTGCATTGTCGTGCATTGCCTAGCCTTGCGTTGTCGTGCATTAGCCTTGCCTAGCCTCACCGTGCCTTGCCTTGCGTTACCCTTTCCTTGCCTTGCCGTGCATTTCCTAGCCGTGTGTTGCCGTGCCTTAGCCTTGTTTCCCCTTGCCGTTGCGTGCCTTTTGTTACACTTGCCTTGCCTGGCTTTGCCTTCCCTTCCGTTCCTTCCGTTACTCTTTCCCTGCCTTGCCGTGCATTGCCTAGCCCTGCGTTGTGGTGCCTTAACCTTGGTACCCCTTGCCGTGCCGTTCCTTCCGTTACCCTTGCCTTTCCTTGCTTTTCCTTGCCTTGCTTACCTTCCGTTACTCTTTGCTTCCCTTCCCTGCATTGCCTAGCCTTGCGTTGTCGTGCCTTAGCCTTATCTCGCCTGACCGTGCCTTCCTTTGCTTTAAGCTTTCCTTGCATTGTCGTGCATTGCCTAGCCTTGGGTTGTCGTGCATTAACCTTGCCTATCCTCACCGTGCCTTGCCTTGCGTTACCCTTTCCTTGCCTTGCCATGCATTTCCTAGCCGTGTGTTGTCGTGCCTTAGCCTTGTTACCCCTTGCCGTGCCGTTCCTTCCGTTACCCTTGCCTTCCCTTGCTTTCCCTTTCCTTCCTTGCATTCCGTTAATCCTTGCTTGCTTACCGTGCATTGACTAGCCTTGCGTTGGCTTTCCTTAGCCTTGCCTCGCCTGACCGTGCTTTCCCATGCGTTACCCTTTCCTTGCCTTGCCGTGCATTGCCTAGCGTGCGTTGTCGTGCCTTAGCCTTGTTTCCCCTTGCCGTGCCGTTCCTTCCGTTACCATTGCCTTTCCTTGCTTTCCTTTGCCTTCCTTACCTTCCGTTACTCTTTGCTTGCCTTCCCTGCATTGTCTAGCCTTGCGTTGTCGTGCCTTAGCCTTATCTCTTCTGACCGTGCCTTCCTTTGCTTTAAGCTTTCCTTGCATTGTCGTGCATTGCCTAGCCTTGCGTTGTCGTGCATTAGCCTTGCCTAGCCTCACCGTGCCTTGCCTTGCCTTACCCTTTCCTTGCCTTGCCATGCATTTCCTAGCCGTGTGTTGTCGTGCCTTAGCCTTGTTTCCCCTTGCCGTTGCGTGCCTTTTGTTACACTTGCCTTTCCTGGCTTTGCCTTGCCTTCCTTTCCTTCCGTTACTCTTTCCTTGCCTTGCCGTGCATTGCCTAGCCCTGCGTTGTCGTGCCTTAGCCTTGTTACCCCTTGCCGTGCCGTTCCTTCCGTTACCCTTGCCTTCCCGTGCTTTCCCTTGCCTTCTTTGCGTTCCGTTACTCTTTGCTTGCCTTCCGTGGATTGCCTAGCCTTGCGTTGTCGAGCCTTAGCCTTATCTCGCCTTACCGTGCATTCCTTCGCTTTAAGCTTTCCTTGCATTGTCGTGCATTGCCTAGCCTTGCGTTGTCGTGCATTAGCCTTGCCTAGCCTCACAATGCCTTGCCTTGCGTTACCCTTTCCTTGCCTTGCCGTGCATTGCCTAGCCGTGCGTTGTCGTGCCTTAGCCTTCTTTCCCCTTGCCGTGCCGTTCCTTCCGTTACACTTGCCTTTCTTTGCTTTCCATTGCCTTCCTTGCGTTCCGTTACTCTTTGCTTGCTTTCCGTGCATTGCCTAGCCTTGCGTTGTCATGCCTTAGGCTTGCCTCGCCTGACCGTTTTTTCCCATGCGTTACCCTTTCCTTGCCTTGCCGTGCATTGCCTAGCGTGCGTTGTCGTGCCTTAGCCTTGTTTCCCCTTGCCGTGCCGTTCCTTCCGTTACACTTGCCTTTCCTTGCTTTCCCTTGCCTTCCTTACCTTCCGGTACTCTTTGCTTGCCTTCCGTGCATTGCCTAGCCTTGCTTTGTCGTGCCTTAGCCTTATCTCGCCTGACCGTGCCTTCCTTTGCTTTAAGCTTTCCTTGCATTGTCGTGCATTGCCTAGCCTTGCGTTGTCGTGCATTAGCCTTGCCTAGCCTCACCGTGCCTTGCCTTGCGTTACCCTTTCCTTCCCTTGCCATGCATTGCCTAGCCGTGCGTTGTCGTGCCGTAGCCTTGATTCCCCTTGCCGTGGCGTGCCTTTTGTTACACTTGCCTTGCCTGGCTTTGCCTTGCCTTCCTTTCCTTCCGTTACTCTTTCCTTGCCTTGTCGTGCATTGCCTAGCCTTGCATTGTCGTGCCTTATCCTTGCCTCACCTGACCGTGCCTTCCCCTGCGTTACCCTTTCCTTGCCTTGCCGTGCATTGCCTAGCCCTGCGTTGTCGTGCCTTAGCCTTCTTACCCCTTGCCGTGCCGTTCCTTCCGTTACCCTTGCCTTCCCTTGCTTTCCCTTGCCTTCCTTGCGTTCCGTTACTCTTTGCTTGCTTTCCGTGCATTGCCTAGCCTTGCGTTGTCATGCCTTAGCCTTGCCTCGCCTGACCGTGCTTTCCCATGCGTTACCCTTTCCTTGCCTTGCCGTGCATTGCCTAGCGTGCGTTGTCGTGCCTTAGCCTTCTTTCCCCTTGCCGTGCCGTTCCTTCCGTTACACTTGCCTTTCCTTGCTTTCCCTTGCCTTCCTTACCTTCCGTTACTCTTTGCTTCCCTTCCGTGCATTGCCTAGCCTTGCGTTGTCGTGACTTAGCGTTGCCTCGCCTGACCGTGCTTTCAAATGTGTTACCCTTTCCTTGCCTTGCCGTTCATTGCCTAGCGTTCGGTGTCGTGCCTTAGACTTGTTTCCCCTTGCCGTGCCGTTCCTTCCGTTACCCTGGCCTTTCCTTCCTTTTCCTTGCCTTGCTTACCTTCCGTTACTCTTTGCTTGCCTTGATTGAATTTCCTAGCCTTGCGTTGTCGTGCCTTAGCCTTCTCTCGCCTGATCTTGCCTTCCTTTCCTTTAAGCTTTCCTTGCATTGTCGTGCATCGCCTAGCCTTGCGTTTTCGTGCATTAGCCTTGCCTAGCCTCACCGTGCCTTTCCTTGCGTTACCCTTTGCTTGCCTTGCCGTGCATTTCCTAGCCGTGTGTTGTCGTGCCTTAGCCTTGTTACACCTTGCCGTGCCGTTCCTTCCGTTACCCTTGCCTTCCCTTGCTTTCCCTTTCCTTCCTTGCATTCCGTTACTCCTTGCTTGCTTTCCGTGCATTGCCTAGCCTTGCGTTGGCTTTCCTTAGCCTTGCCTCGTATGACCGTGCTTTCCCATGCGTTACCCTTTCCTTGCCTTGCCGTGCATTGCCTAGCGTGCGTTGTCGTGCCTTAGCCTTGTTTCCCCTTGCCGTGCCGTTCCTTCCGTTACACTTGCCTTTCTTTGCTTTCCCTTGCCTTCCTTACTTTCCGTTACTCTTTGCTTGCCTTCCGTGCATTGCCATGCCTTGCGTTGTCGTGCCTTAGCCTTGCCTCCCCTGACCGTTCTTTCCCATGCGTTACCCTTTCCTTCCCTTGCCGTGCATTGCCTAGCGTGCGTTGTCGTGCCTTAGACTTGTTTCCCCTTGCCGTGCCGTTCCTTCCGTTACACTTGCCTTTCCTAGCTTTCCCTTGCCTTCCTTACCTTCCGTTACTCTTTGCTTGCCTTCCCTGAATTGCCTAGCCTTGCGTTGTCGTGACTTTGCCTTATCTCGCCTGACCTTGCCTTCCTTTGCTTTAAGCTTTCCTTGCATTGTCGTGCATTGCCTAGCCTTGCGTTTCCGTGCATTAGCCTTGCCTAGCCTCACCGTGCCTTGCCTTGCGTTACCCTTTGCTTGCCTTGCCGTGCATTGCCTAGCCGTGCGTTGTCGTGCCTTAGCCTTGTTTCCCCTTGCCGTGCAGTTCCTTCCGTTACACTTGCCTTTCTTTGCTTTCCCTTGCCTTCCTTACCTTCCGTTACTCTTTGCTTGACTTCCGTGCATTGCCTAGCCTTGCGTTGTCGTGCCTTAGCCTTGCCTCGCCTGAACGTGCTTTCCCATGCGTTACCCTTTCCTTCCCTTGCCGTGCATTGCCCAGCCTGCGTTGCCGTTCCTTAGCCTTGTTTCCCCTTGCCGTGCAGTTCCTTCCGTTACCCTTGCCTTTCCTTGCTTTTCCTTGCCTTGCTTACCTTCCGTTATACTTTGCTTGCCTTCCCTGCATTGCCTAGCCTTGCGTTGTCGTGCCTTAGCCTTATCTCGCCTGACCGTGCCTTCCTTTGCTTTAAGCTTTCCTTGCATTGTCGTGCATTGCCTAGCCTTGCGTTGTCGTGCATTAGCCTTGACTAGCCTCACCGTGCCTTGCCTTGCCTTACCCTTTCCTTGCCTTGCCATGCATTTCCTAGCCGTGTGTTGTCGTGCCTTAGCCTTGTTTCCCCTTGCCGTTGCGTGCCTTTTGTTACACTTGCCTTTCCTGGCTTTGCCTTGCCTTCCTTTCCTTCCGTTACCCTTTCCTTGCCTTGCCGTGCATTACCTAGCCCTGCGTTGTCGTGCCTTAGCCTTGTTACCCTTGCCGTGCCGTTCCTTCCGTTACCCTTGCCTTCCCTTGCTTTCCCTTGCCTTCCTTGCGTTCCGTTACTCTTTGCTTGCCTTCCGTGGATTGCCTAGCCTTGCGTTGTCGAGCCTTAGCCTTATCTCGCCTGACCGTGCCTTCCTTTGCTTTAAGCTTTCCTTGCATTGTCGTGCATTGCCTAGCCTTGCGTTGTCGTGCATTAACCTTGCCTAGCGTCACCGTGCCTTGCCTTGCGTTACCCTTTCCTTGCCTTGCCGTGCATTTCCTAGCCGTGTGTTGTCGTGCCTTAGCCTTGTTACCCCTTGCCGTGCCGTTCCTTCCGTTACCCTTGCCTTCCCTTGCTTTCCCTTTCCTTCCTTGCATTCCGTTACTCCTTGCTTGCTTTCCGTGCATTGCCTAGCCTTGCGTTGGCTTTCCTTAGCCTTCCCTCGCCTGACCGTGCTTTCCCATGCGTTACCCTTTCCTTGCCTTGCCGTGCATTGCCTAGCGTGCGTTGTCGTGCCTTAGCCTTGTTTCCCCTTGCCGTGCCGTTCTTTCCGTTACACTTGCCTTTCTTTGCTTTCCCTTGCCTTCCTTACCTTCCGTTACTCTTTGCTTGCCTTCCGTGCATTGCCATGCCTTGCGTTGTCGTGCCTTAGCCTTGCCTCCCCTGACCGTTCTTTCCCATGCGTTACCCTTTCCTTCCCTTGCCGTGCATTGCCTAGCCTTGCGTTGTCGTGCCTTAGACTTGTTTCCCCTTGCCGTGCCGTTCCTTCCGTTACCCTGGCCTTTCCTTCCTTTTCCTTGCCTTGCTTACCTTCCGTTAGTCTTTGCTTGCCTTCCCTGAATTTCCTAGCCTTGCCTTGTCGTGCCTTAGCCTTATCTCGCCTGCCCTTGCCTTCCTTTGCTTTAAGTTTCCTTGCATTGTCGTGTATTGCCTAGCCTTGCGTTTTCGTGCATTAGCCTTGCCTAGCGTCACCGTGCCTTGCGTTGCGTTGCCCTTTGCTTGCCTTGCCGTGCATTGCCTAGCCGTGCGTTTTCGTGCCTTAGCCTTGTTTCCCCTTGCCGTTCCGTTCCTTCCGTTACACTTGCCTTTCTTTGCTTTCCCTTGCCTTCCTTACCTTCCGTTACTCTTTGCTTGCCTTCCGTGCATTGCCTAGCCATGCGTTGTCGTGCCTTAGCCTTGCCTCGCCTGAACGTGCTTTCCCATGCGTTACCCTTTCCTTGCCTTGCCGTGCATTGCCTAGCCCTGCGTTGTCGTGCCTTAGCCTTGTTTCCCCTTGCCGTGCCGTTCCTTCCGTTACCCTTGCCTTCCCTTGCTTTCCCTTTCCTTCCTTGCATTCCGTTAATCCTTGCTTGCTTACCGTGCATTGACTAGCCTTGCGTTGGCTTTCCTTAGCCTTGCCTCGCCTGACCGTGCTTTCCCATGCGTTACCCTTTCCTTGCCTTGCCGTGCATTGCCTAGCGTGCGTTGTCGTGCCTTAGCCTTGTTTCCCCTTGCCGTGCCGTTCCTTCCGTTACCATTGCCTTTCCTTGCTTTTCCTTGCCTTCCTTACCTTCCGTTACTCTTTGCTTGCCTTCCGTGCATTGCCTAGCCTTGCGTTGTCGTGCCTTAGCCTTATCTCGCCTGACCGTGCCTTCCTTTGCTTTAAGCTTTCCTTGCATTGTCGTGAATTGCCTAGCCTTGCGTTGTCGTGCATTAGCCTTGCCTAGCCTCACCGTGCCTTGCCTTGCGTTACCCTTTACTTGCCTTGCCGTGCATTGCCTAGCCGTGCGTTGTCGTGCCTTAGCCTTGATTCCCCTTGCCGTGGCGTGCCTTTTGTTACACTTGCCTTGCCTGGCTTTGCCTTGCCTTCCTTTCCTTCCGTTACTCTTTCCTTGCCTTGCCGTGCATTGCCTAGCCTTGCATTGTCGTGCCTTATCCTTGCCTCACCTGACCGTGCCTTCCCCTGCGTTACCCTTTCCTTGCCTTGCCGTGCATTGCCTAGCCCTGCGTTGTCGTGCCTAAGCCTCCTTACCCCTTGCCGTGCCGTTCCTTCCGTTACCCTTGCCTTCCCTTGCTTTCCCTTGCCTTCCTTGCGTTCCGTTACTCTTTGCTTGCTTTCCGTGCATTGCCTAGCCTTGCATTGTCATGCCTTAGCCTTGCCTCGCCTGACCGTGCTTTCCCATGCGTTACACTTTCCTTGCCTTGCCGTGCATTGCCTAGCGTGCGTTGTCGTGCCTTAGCCTTGTTTCCCCTTGCCGTGCCGTTCCTTCCGTTACACTTGACTTTCCTAGCTTTCCCTTGCCTTCCTTACCTTCCGTTACTCTTTGCTTGCCTTCCCTGAATTGCCTAGCCTTGCGTTGTCGTGACTTTGCCTTATCTCGCCTGACCTTGCCTTCCTTTGCTTTAAGCTTTCCTTGCATTGTCGTGCATTGCCTAGCCTTGCGTTTCCGTGCATTAGCCTTGCCTAGCCTCACCGTGCCTTGCCTTGCGTTACCCTTTGCTTGCTTGCCGTGCATTGCCTAGCCGTGCGTTGTCGTGCCTTAGCCTTGTTTCCCCTTGCCGTGCAGTTCCTTCCATTACACTTGCCTTTCTTTGCTTTCCCTTGCCTTCCTTACCTTCCGTTACTCTTTGCTTGCCTTCCGTGCATTGCCTAGCCTTGCGTTGTCGTGCCTTAGCCTTGCCTCGCCTGACCGTGCTTTCCCATGCGTTACCCTTTCCTTCCCTTGCCGTGCATTGCCCAGCCTGCTTTGCCGTGCCTTAGCCTTGTTTCCCCTTGCCGTGCAGTTCCTTCCGTTACCCTTGCCTTTCCTTGCTTTTCCTTGCCTTGCTTACCTTCCGTTACACTTTGCTTGCCTTCCCTGCATTGCCTAGCCTTGCGTTGTCGTGCCTTAGCCTTATCTCGCCTGACCGTGCCTTCCTTTGCTTTAAGCTTTCCTTGCATTGTCGTGCATTGCCTAGCCTTGCGTTGTCGTGCATTAGCCTTGACTAGCCTCACCGTGCCTTGCCTTTCCTTACCCTTTCCTTGCCTTGCCATGCATTTCCTAGCCGTGTGTTGTCGTGACTTAGCCTTGTTTCCCCTTGCCGTTGCGTGCCTTTTGTTACACTTGCCTTTCCTGGCTTTGCCTTGCCTTCCTTTCCTTCCGTTACCCTTTCCTTGCCTTGCCGTGCATTACCTAGCCCTGCGTTGTCGTGCCTTAGCCTTGTTACCCCTTGCCGTGCCGTTCCTTCCGTTACCCTTGCCTTCCCTTGCTTTCCCTTGCCTTCCTTGCGTTCCGTTACTCTTTGCTTGCCTTCCGTGGATTGACTAGCCTTGCGTTGTCGAGCCTTAGCCTTATCTCGCCTGACCGTGCCTTCCTTTGCTTTAAGCTTTCCTTGCATTGTCGTGCATTGCCTAGCCTTGCGTTGTCGTGCATTAGCCTTGCCTAGCCTCACCGTGCCTTGCCTTGCGTTACCCTTTCCTTGCCTTGCCGTGCATTGCCTAGCCGTGCGTTGTCGTGCCTTAGCCTTCTTTCCCCTTGCCGTGCCGTTCCTTCCGTTACACTTGCCTTTCTTTGCTTTCCCTTGCCTTCCTTGCGTTCCGTTACTCTTTGCTTGCTTTCCGTGCATTGCCTAGCCTTGCGTTGTCATGCCTTAGGCTTGCCTCGCCTGACCGTGCTTTCCCATGCGTTACCCTTTCCTTGCCTTGCCGTGCATTGCCCAGCCTGCGTTGCCGTGCCTTAGCCTTGTTTCCCCTTGCCGTGCAGTTCCTTCCGTTACCCTTGCCTTTCCTTGCTTTTCCTTGCCTTGCTTACCTTCCGTTACTCTTTGCTTCCCTTCCCTGCATTGCCTAGCCTTGCGTTGTCGTGCCTTAGCCTTATCTCGCCTGACCGTGCCTTCCTTTGCTTTAAGCTTTCCTTGCATTGTCGTGCATTGCCTAGCCTTGCGTTGTCGTGCATTAGCCTTGCCTAGCCTCACCGTGCCTTGCCTTGCGTTACCCTTTCCTTGCCTTGCCGTGCATTTCCTAGCCGTGTGTTGCCGTGCCTTAGCCTTGTTTCCCCTTGCCGTTGCGTGCCTTTTGTTACACTTGCCTTGCCTGGCTTTGCCTTGCCTTCCGTTCCTTCCGTTACTCTTTCCCTGCCTTGCCGTGCATTGCCTAGCCCTGCGTTGTGGTGCCTTAACCTTGGTACCCCTTGCCGTGCCGTTCCTTCCGTTACCCTTGCCTTCCCTTGCTTTCCCTTGCCTTCCTTGCGTTCCGTTACTCTTTGCTTGCTTTCCGTGCATTGCCTAGCCGTGCGTTGTCATGCCTTAGGCTTGCCTCGCCTGACCGTTTTTTCCCATGCGTTACCCTTTCCTTGCCTTGCCGTGCATTGCCTAGCGTGCGTTGTCGTGCCTTAGCCTTGTTTCCCCTTGCCGTGCCGTTCCTTCCGTTACCATTGCCTTTCCTTGCTTTCCCTTGACTTCCTTACCTTCCGTTACTCTTTGCTTGCCTTCCGTGCATTGCCTAGCCTTGCGTTGTCGTGCCTTAGCCTTATCTCGCCTGACCGTGCCTTCCTTTGCTTTAAGCTTTCCTTGCATTGTCGTGCATTGCCTAGCCTTGGGTTGTCGTGCATTAACCTTGCCTATCCTCACCGTGCCTTGCCTTGCGTTACCCTTTCCTTGCCTTGCCATGCATTTCCTAGCCGTGTGTTGTCGTGCCTTAGCCTTGTTACCCCTTGCCGTGCCGTTCCTTCCGTTACCCTTGCCTTCCCTTGCTTTCCCTTTCCTTCCTTGCATTCCGTTAATCCTTGCTTGCTTACCGTGCATTGACTAGCCTTGCGTTGGCTTTCCTTAGCCTTGCCTCGCCTGACCGTGCTTTCCCATGCGTTACCCTTTCCTTGCCTTGCCGTGCATTGCCTAGCGTGCGTTGTCGTGCCTTAGCCTTGTTTCCCCTTGCCGTGCCGTTCCTTCCGTTACCATTGCCTTTCCTTGCTTTCCTTTGCCTTCCTTACCTTCCGTTACTCTTTGCTTGCCTTCCCTGCATTGTCTAGCCTTGCGTTGTCGTGCCTTAGCCTTATCTCTTCTGACCGTGCCTTCCTTTGCTTTAAGATTTCCTTGCATTGTCGTGCATTGCCTAGCCTTGCGTTGTCGTGCATTAGCCTTGCCTAGCCTCACCGTGCCTTGCCTTGCCTTACCCTTTCCTTGCCTTGCCATGCATTTCCTAGCCGTGTGTTGTCGTGCCTTAGCCTTGTTTCCCCTTGCCGTTGCGTGCCTTTTGTTACACTTGCCTTTCCTGGCTTTGCCTTGCCTTCCTTTCCTTCCGTTACTCTTTCCTTGCCTTGCCGTGCATTGCCTAGCCCTGCGTTGTCGTGCCTTAGCCTTGTTACCCCTTGCCGTGCCGTTCCTTCCGTTACCCTTGCCTTCCCGTGCTTTCCCTTGCCTTCTTTGCGTTCCGTTACTCTTTGCTTGCCTTCCGTGGATTGCCTAGCCTTGCGTTGTCGAGCCTTAGCCTTATCTCGCCTTACCGTGCATTCCTTCGCTTTAAGCTTTCCTTGCATTGTCGTGCATTGCCTAGCCTTGCGTTGTCGTGCATTAGCCTTGCCTAGCCTCACAATGCCTTGCCTTGCGTTACCCTTTCCTTGCCTTGCCGTGCATTGCCTAGCCGTGCGTTGTCGTGCCTTAGCCTTCTTTCCCCTTGCCGTGCCGTTCCTTCCGTTACACTTGCCTTTCTTTGCTTTCCATTGCCTTCCTTGCGTTCCGTTACTCTTTGCTTGCTTTCCGTGCATTGCCTAGCCTTGCGTTGTCATGCCTTAGGCTTGCCTCGCCTGACCGTTTTTTCCCATGCGTTACCCTTTCCTTGCCTTGCCGTGCATTGCCTAGCGTGCGTTGTCGTGCCTTAGCCTTGTTTCCCCTTGCCGTGCCGTTCCTTCCGTTACACTTGCCTTTCCTTGCTTTCCCTTGCCTTCCTTACCTTCCGGTACTCTTTGCTTGCCTTCCGTGCATTGCCTAGCCTTGCTTTGTCGTGCCTTAGCCTTATCTCGCCTGACCGTGCCTTCCTTTGCTTTAAGCTTTCCTTGCATTGTCGTGCATTGCCTAGCCTTGCGTTGTCGTGCATTAGCCTTGCCTAGCCTCACCGTGCCTTGCCTTGCGTTACCCTTTCCTTCCCTTGCCATGCATTGCCTAGCCGTGCGTTGTCGTGCCGTAGCCTTGATTCCCCTTGCCGTGGCGTGCCTTTTGTTACACTTGCCTTGCCTGGCTTTGCCTTGCCTTCCTTTCCTTCCGTTACTCTTTCCTTGCCTTGTCGTGCATTGCCTAGCCTTGCATTGTCGTGCCTTATCCTTGCCTCACCTGACCGTGCCTTCCCCTGCGTTACCCTTTCCTTGCCTTGCCGTGCATTGCCTAGCCCTGCGTTGTCGTGCCTTAGCCTTCTTACCCCTTGCCGTGCCGTTCCTTCCGTTACCCTTGCCTTCCCTTGCTTTCCCTTGCCTTCCTTGCGTTCCGTTACTCTTTGCTTGCTTTCCGTGCATTGCCTAGCCTTGCGTTGTCATGCCTTAGCCTTGCCTCGCCTGACCGTGCTTTCCCATGCGTTACCCTTTCCTTGCCTTGCCGTGCATTGCCTAGCGTGCGTTGTCGTGCCTTAGCCTTCTTTCCCCTTGCCGTGCCGTTCCTTCCGTTACACTTGCCTTTCCTTGCTTTCCCTTGCCTTCCTTACCTTCCGTTACTCTTTGCTTCCCTTCCGTGCATTGCCTAGCCTTGCGTTGTCGTGACTTAGCGTTGCCTCGCCTGACCGTGCTTTCAAATGTGTTACCCTTTCCTTGCCTTGCCGTTCATTGCCTAGCGTTCGGTGTCGTGCCTTAGACTTGTTTCCCCTTGCCGTGCCGTTCCTTCCGTTACCCTGGCCTTTCCTTCCTTTTCCTTGCCTTGCTTACCTTCCGTTACTCTTTGCTTGCCTTGCCTGAATTTCCTAGCCTTGCGTTGTCGTGCCTTAGCCTTCTCTCGCCTGATCTTGCCTTCCTTTCCTTTAAGCTTTCCTTGCATTGTCGTGCATTGCCTAGCCTTGCGTTTTCGTGCATTAGCCTTGCCTAGCCTCACCGTGCCTTTCCTTGCGTTACCCTTTGCTTGCCTTGCCGTGCATTTCCTAGCCGTGTGTTGTCGTGCCTTAGCCTTGTTACACCTTGCCGTGCCGTTCCTTCCGTTACCCTTGCCTTCCCTTGCTTTCCCTTTCCTTCCTTGCATTCCGTTACTCCTTGCTTGCTTTCCGTGCATTGCCTAGCCTTGCGTTGGCTTTCCTTAGCCTTGCCTCGTATGACCGTGCTTTCCCATGCGTTACCCTTTCCTTGCCTTGCCGTGCATTGCCTAGCGTGCGTTGTCGTGCCTTAGCCTTGTTTCCCCTTGCCGTGCCGTTCCTTCCGTTACACTTGCCTTTCTTTGCTTTCCCTTGCCTTCCTTACTTTCCGTTACTCTTTGCTTGCCTTCCGTGCATTGCCAAGCCTTGCGTTGTCGTGCCTTAGCCTTGCCTCCCCTGACCGTTCTTTCCCATGCGTTACCCTTTCCTTCCCTTGCCGTGCATTGCCTAGCGTGCGTTGTCGTGCCTTAGACTTGTTTCCCCTTGCCGTGCCGTTCCTTCCCTTACCATTGCCTTTCCTTGCTTTCCTTTGCCTTCCTTACCTTCCGTTACTCTTTCCTTGCCTTCCCTGCATTGCCTAGCCTTGCGTTGTCGTGCCTTAGCCTTATCTCTTCTAACCGTGCCTTCCTTTGCTTTAAGCTTTACTTGCATTGTCGTGCATTGCCTAGCCTTGCGTTGTCGTGCATTAGCCTTGCCTAGCCTCACCGTGCCTTGCCTTGCGTTACCCTTTCCTTGCCTTGTCGTGCATTTCCTAGCCGTGTGTTGTCGTGCCTTAGCCTTGTTTCCCCTTGCCGTTGCGTGCCTTTTGTTACACTTGCCTTGCCTGGCTTTGCCTTGCCTTCCTTTCCTTCCGTTACTCTTTCCTTGCCTTGCCGTGCATTGCCTAGCCTTGCATTGTCGTGCCTTATCCTTGCCTCACCTGACCGTGCCTTCCCCTGCGTTACCCTTTCCTTGCCTGGCCGTGCATTGCCTAGCCCTGCGTTGTCGTGCCTTAGCCTTGTTACCCCTTGCCGTGCCGTTCCTTCCGTTACCCTTGCCTTCCCTTGCTTTCCCTTGCCTTCCTTGCGTTCCGTTACTCTTTGCTTGCTTTCCGTGCATTGCCTAGCCTTGCGTTGTCATGCCTTAGGCTTGCCTCGCCTGACCGTGCTTTCCGATGCGTTACCCTTTCCTTGCCTTGCCGTGCATTGCCTAGAGTGCGTTGTCGTGCCTTAGCCTTGTTTCCCCTTGCCGTGCCGTTCCTTCCGTTACACTTGCCTTTCTTTGCTTTCCCTTGCCTTCCTTACCTCCGTTACTCTTTGCTTGCCTTCCGTGCATTGCCTAGCCTTGCGTTGTCGTGCCTTAGCCTTATCTCGCCTGACCGTGCCTTCCTTTGCTTTAAGCTTTCCTTGCATTGTCGTGCATTGCCTAGCCTTGCGTTGTCGTGCATTAGCCTTGCCTAGCCTCACCGTGCCTTGCCTTGCGTTACCCTTTACTTGCCTTGCCGTGCATTGCCTAGCCGTGCGTTGTCGTGCCTTAGCCTTGATTCCCCTTGCCGTGGCGTGCCTTTTGTTACACTTGCCTTGCCTGGCTTTGCCTTGCCTTCCTTTCCTTCCGTTACTCTTTCCTTGCCTTGCCGTGCTTTGCCTAGCCTTGCATTGTCGTGCCTTATCCTTGCCTCACCTGACCGTGCCTTCCCCTGCGTTACCCTTTCCTTGCCTTGCCGTGCATTGCCTAGCCCTGCGTTGTCGTGCCTAAGCCTTCTTACCCCTTGCCGTGCCGTTCCTTCCGTTACCCTTGCCTTCCCTTGCTTTCGCTTGCCTTCTTTGCGTTCCGTTACTCTTTGCTTGCTTTCCGAGCATTGCCTAGCCTTGCGTTGTCATGCCTTAGGCTTGCCTCGCCTGACCGTGCTTTCCCATGCGTTACCCTTTCCTTGCCTTGCCGTGCATTGCCTAGCGTGCGTTGTCGTGCCTTAGCCTTGTTTCCCCTTGCCGTGCCGTTCCTTCCGTTACACTTGCCTTTCTTTGCTTTCCCTTGCCTTCCTTACCTTCCGTTACTCTTTGCTTGCCTTCCGTGCATTGCCTAGCCTTGCGTTGTCGTGCCTTAGCCTTATCTCGCCTGACCGTGCCTTCCTTTGCTTTAAGCTTTCCTTGCATTGTCGTGCATTGCCTAGCCTTGCGTTGTCGTGCATTAGCCTTGCCTAGCCTCACCGTGCCTTTCCTTGCGTTACCCTTTGCTTGCCTTGCCGTGCATTGCCTAGCCGTGCGTTGTCGTGCCTTAGCCTTGTTTCCCCTTGCCGTGCCGTTCCTTCCGTTACACTTGACTTTCTTTGCTTTCCCTTGCCTTCCTTACCTTCCGTTACTCTTTGCTTGCCTTCCGTGCATTGCCTACCCTTGGGTTGTCGTGCCTTAGCCTTGCCTCGCCTGACCGTGCTTTCCCTTGCGTTACCCTTTCCTTGCCTTGCCGTGCATTGCCTAGCCGTGCGTTGTCGTGCCTTAGCCTTGTTTCCCCTTGCCGTGCCGTTCCTTCCGTTACCATTGCCTTTCCTTGCTTTCCCTTGCCTTCCTTACCTTCCGTTACTCTTTGCTTGCCTTCCGTGCATTGCCTAGCCTTGCGTTGTCGTGCCTTAGCCTTATCTCGCCTGACCGTGCCTTCCTTTGCTTTAAGCTTTCCTTGCATTGTCGTGCATTGCCTAGCCTTGCGTTGTCGTGCATTAACCTTGCCTAGCCTCACCGTGCCTTGCCTTGCGTTACCCTTTGCTTGCCTTGCCGTGAATTGCCTAGCCGTGCGTTGTCGTGCCTTAGCCTTGTTTCCCCTTGCCGTGCCGTTCCTTCCGTTACACTTGACTTTCTTTGCTTTCCCCCTTTCCTTGCCTTGCCGTGCATTTCCTAGCCGTGTGTTGTGCCTTAGCATTGTTACCCCTTGCCGTGCCGTTCCTTCCGTTACCCTTGCCTTCCCTTGCTTTCCCTTTCCTTCCTTGCATTCCGTTACTCCTTGCTTGCTTTCCGTGCATTGCCTAGCCTTGCGTTGGCTTTCCTTAGCCTTGCCTCGCCTGACCGTGCTTTCCCATGCGTTACCCTTTCCTTGCCTTGCCGTGCATTGCCTAGCGTGCGTTGTCGTGCCTTAGCCTTGTTTCCCCTTGCCTTGCCGTTCCTTCCGTTACACTTGCCTTTCTTTGCTTTCCCTTGCCTTCCTTACCTTCCCTTACTCTTTGCTTGCCTTGCCGTGCATTGCCTAGCCCTGCGTTGTCGTGCCTTAGCCTTGCCTCGCCTGACCGTTCTTTCTCATGCGTTACCCTTTCCTTCCCTTGCCGTGCATTGCCTAGCGTGCGTTGTCGTGCCTTAGACTTGTTTGCCCTTGCCGTGCCGTTCCTTCCGTTACCATTGCCTTTCCTTGCTTTCCTTTGCCTTCCTTACCTTCCGTTACTCTTTCCTTGCCTTCCCTGCATTGCCTAGCCTTGCGTTGTCGTGCCTTAGCCTTATCTCTTCTAACCGTGCCTTCCTTTGCTTTAAGCTTTACTTGCATTGTCGTGCATTGCCTAGCCTTGCGTTGTCGTGCATTAGCCTTGCCTAGCCTCACCGTGCCTTGCCTTGCGTTACCCTTTACTTGCCTTGCCTTGCATTTCCTAGCCGTGTGTTGTCGTGCCTTAGCCTTGTTTCCCCTTGCCGTTGCGTGCCTTTTGTTACACTTGCCTTGCCTTCCTTTCCTTCCGTTACTCTTTCCTTGCCTTGCCGTGCATTGCCTAGCCTTGCATTGTCGTGCCTTATCCTTGCCTCACCTGACCGTGCCTTCCCCTGCGTTACCCTTTCCTTGCCTTGCCGTGCATTGCCTAGCCCTGCGTTGTCGTGCCTTAGCCTTGTTACCCCTTGCCGTGCCGTTCCTTCCGTTACCCTTGCCTTCCCTTGCTTTCCCTTGCCTTCCTTGCGTTCCGTTACTCTTTGCTTGCTTTCCGTGCATTGCCTAGCCTTGCGTTGTCATGCCTTAGGCTTGCCTCGCCTGACCGTGCTTTCCCATGCGTTACCCTTTCCTTGCCTTGCCGTGCATTGCCTAGCGTGCGTTGTCGTGCCTTAGCCTTGTTTCCCCTTGCCGTGCCGTTCCTTCCGTTACACTTGCCTTTCTTTGCTTTCCCTTGCTTTCCTTACCTTCCGTTACTCTTTGCTTGCCTTCCGTGCATTGCCTAGCCTTGCGTTGTCGTGCCTTAGCCTTATCTCGCCTGACCGTGCCTTCCTTTGCTTTAAGCTTTCCTTGCATTGTCGTGCATTGCCTAGCCCTGCGTTGTCGTGCCTTAGCCTTCTTACCCCTTGCCGTGCCGTTCCTTCCGTTACCCTTGCCTTCCCTTGCTTTCCCTTGCCTTCCTTGCGTTCCGTTACTCTTTGCTTGCTTTCCGTGCATTGCCTAGCCTTGCGTTGGCTTTCCTTAGCCTTGCCTCGTATGACCGTGCTTTCCCATGCGTTACCCTTTCCTTGCCTTGCCGTGCATTGCCTAGCGTGCGTTGTCGTGCCTTAGCCTTGTTTCCCCTTGCCGTGCCGTTCCTTCCGTTACACTTGCCTTTCTTTGCTTTCCCTTGCCTTCCTTACTTCCGTTACTCTTTGCTTGCCTTCCGTGCATTGCCAAGCCTTGCGTTGTCGTGCCTTAGGCTTGCCTCCCCTGACCGTTCTTTCCCATGCGTTACCCTTTCCTTCCCTTGCCGTGCATTGCCTAGCGTGCGTTGTCGTGCCTTAGACTTGTTTCCCCTTGCCGTGCCGTTCCTTCCGTTACCATTGCCTTTCCTTGCTTTCCTTTGCCTTCCTTACCTTCCGTTACTCTTTCCTTGCCTTCCCTGCATTGCCTAGCCTTGCGTTGTCGTGCCTTAGCCTTATCTCTTCTAACCGTGCCTTCCTTTGCTTTAAGCTTTACTTGCATTGTCGTGCATTGCCTAGCCTTGCGTTGTCGTGCATTAGCCTTGCCTAGCCTCACCGTGCCTTGCCTTGCGTTACCCTTTCCTTAACTTGTCGTGCATTTCCTAGCCGTGTGTTGTCGTGCCTTAGCCTTGTTTCCCCTTGCCGTTGCGTGCCTTTTGTTACACTTGCCTTGCCTGGCTTTGCCTTGCCTTCCTTTCCTTCCGTTACTCTTTCCTTGCCTTGCCGTGCATTGCCTAGCCTTGCATTGTCGTGCCTTATCCTTGCCTCACCTGACCGTGCCTTCCCCTGCGTTACCCTTTCCTTGCCTGGCCGTGCATTGCCTAGCCCTGCGTTGTCGTGCCTTAGCCTTGTTACCCCTTGCCGTGCCGTTCCTTCCGTTACCCTTGCCTTCCCTTGCTTTCCCTTGCCTTCCTTGCGTTCCGTTACTCTTTGCTTGCTTTCCGTGCATTGCCTAGCCTTGCGTTGTCATGCCTTAGGCTTGCCTCGCCTGACCGTGCTTTCCGATGCGTTACCCTTTCCTTGCCTTGCCGTGCATTGCCTAGAGTGCGTTGTCGTGCCTTAGCCTTGTTTCCCCTTGCCGTGCCGTTCCTTCCGTTACACTTGCCTTTCTTTGCTTTCCCTTGCCTTCCTTACCTTCCGTTACTCTTTGCTTGCCTTCCGTGCATTGCCTAGCCTTGCGTTGTCGTGCCTTAGCCTTATCTCGCCTGACCGTGCCTTCCTTTGCTTTAAGCTTTCCTTGCATTGTCGTGCATTGCCTTGCCTTGCGTTGTCGTGCATTAGCCTTGCCTAGCCTCACCGTGCCTTGCCTTGCGTTACCCTTTACTTGCCTTGCCGTGCATTGCCTAGCCGTGCGTTGTCGTGCCTTAGCCTTGATTCCCCTTGCCGTGGCGTGCCTTTTGTTACACTTGCCTTGCCTGGCTTTGCCTTGCCTTCCTTTCCTTCCGTTACTCTTTCCTTGCCTTGCCGTGCTTTGCCTATCCTTGCATTGTCGTGCCTTATCCTTGCCTCACCTGACCGTGCCTTCCCCTGCGTTACCCTTTCCTTGCCTTGCCGTGCATTGCCTAGCCCTGCGTTGTCGTGCCTAAGCCTTCTTACCCCTTGCCGTGCCGTTCCTTCCGTTACCCTTGCCTTCCCTTGCTTTTGCTTGCCTTCTTTGCGTTCCGTTACTCTTTGCTTGCTTTCCGTGCATTGCCTAGCCTTGCGTTGTCATGCCTTAGGCTTGCCTCGCCTGACCGTGCTTTCCCATGCGTTACCCTTTCCTTGCCTTGCCGTGCATTGCCTAGCGTGCGTTGTCGTGCCTTAGCCTTGTTTCCCCTTGCCGTGCCGTTCCTTCCGTTACACTTGCCTTTCTTTGCTTTCCCTTGCCTTCCTTACCTTCCGTTACTCTTTGCTTGCCTTCCGTGCATTGCCTAGCCTTGCGTTGTCGTGCCTTAGCCTTATCTCGCCTGACCGTGCCTTCCTTTGCTTTAAGCTTTCCTTGCATTGTCGTGCATTGCCTAGCCTTGCGTTGTCGTGCATTAGCCTTGCCTTGCCTCACCGTGCCTTGCCTTGCGTTACCCTTTACTTGCCTTGCCGTGCATCGCATAGCCGTGCGTTGTCGTGCCTTAGCCTTGGTTCCCCTTGCCGTGGCGTGCCTTTTGTTACACTTGCCTTGCCTGGCTTTGCCTTTGCCTTCCTTTCCTTGCATTGCCTAGCCCTGCGTTGTCGTGCCTTAGCCTTGTTACCCCTTGCCGTGCCGTTCCTTCCGTTACCCTTGCCTTCCCTTGCTTTCCCTTGCCTTCCTTGCGTTCCGTTACTCTTTGCTTGCCTTCCGTGGATTGCCTAGCCTTGCGTTGTCGAGCCTTAGCCTTATCTCGCCTGACCGTGCCTTCCTTTGCTTTAAGCTTTCCTTGCATTGTCGTGCATTGCCTAGCCTTGCGTTGTCGTGCATTAGCCTTGCCTAGCCTCACCGTGCCTTTCCTTGCGTTACCCTTTGCTTGCCTTGCCGTGAATTGCCTAGCCGTGCGTTGTCGTGCCTTAGCCTTGTTTCCCCTTGCCGTGCCGTTCCTTCCGTTACACTTGACTTTCTTTGCTTTCCCTTTCCTTCCTTACCTTCCGTTACTCTTTGCTTGCCTTCCGTGCATTGCCTACCCTTGGGTTGTCGTGCCTTAGCCTTGCCTCGCCTGACCGTGCTTTCCCTTGCGTTACCCTTTCCTTGCCTTGCCGTGCATTGCCTAGCCCTGCGTTGTCGTGCCTTAGCCTTGTTTCCCCTTGCCGTGCCGTTCCTTCCATTACCATTGCCTTTCCTTGCTTTCCCTTGCCTTCCTTACCTTCCGTTACTCTTTGCTTGCCTTCCGTGCATTGCCTAGCCTTGCGTTGTCGTGCCTTAGCCTTATCTCGCCTGACCGTGCCTTCCTTTGCTTTAAGCTTTCCTTGCATTGTCGTGCATTGCCTAGCCTTGCGTTGTCGTGCATTAACCTTGCCTAGCCTCACCGTGCCTTGCCTTGCGTTACCCTTTCCTTGCCTTGCCGTGCATTTCCTAGCCGTGTGTTGTGCCTTAGCATTGTTACCCCTTGCCGTGCCGTTCCTTCCGTTACCCTTGCCTTCCCTTGCTTTCCCTTTCCTTCCTTGCATTCCGTTACTCCTTGCTTGCTTTCCGTGCATTGCCTAGCCTTGCGTTGGCTTTCCTTAGCCTTGCCTCGCCTGACCGTGCTTTCCCATGCGTTACCCTTTCCTTGCCTTGCCGTGCATTGCCTAGCGTGCGTTGTCGTGCCTTAGCCTTGTTTCCCCTTGCCGTGCCGTTCCATCCGTTACACTTGCCTTTCTTTGCTTTCCCTTGCCTTCCTTACCTTCCGTTACTCTTTGCTTGCCTTCCGTGCATTGCCTAGCCTTGCGTTGTCGTGCCTTAGCCTTGCCTCGCCTGAAGGTGCTTTCCCATGCGTTACCCTTTCCTTCCCTTGCCGTGCATTGCCCAGCCTGCGTTGCCGTGCCTTAGCCTTGTTTCCCCTTGCCGTGCAGTTCCTTCCGTTACCCTTGCCTTTCCTTGCTTTTCCTTGCCTTGCTTACCTTCCGTTACACTTTGCTTGCCTTCCCTGCATTGCCTAGCCTTGCGTTGTCGTGCCTTAGCCTTATCTCGCCTGACCGTGCCTTCCTTTGCTTTAAGCTTTCCTTGCATTGTCGTGCATTGCCTAGCCTTGCGTTGTCGTGCATTAGCCTTGCCTAGCCTCACCGTGCCTTGCCTTGCGTTACCCTTTCCTTGCCTTGCCATGCATTTCCTAGCCGTGTGTTGTCGTGCCTTAGCCTTGTTTCCCCTTGTCGTTGCGTGCCTTTTCTTACACTTTCCTTTCCTGGCTTTGCCTTGCCTTCCTTTCCTTCCGTTACTCTTTCCTTGCCTTGCCGTGCATTGCCTAGCCCTGCGTTGTCGTGCCTTAGCCTTGTTACCCCTTGCCGTGCCGTTCCTTCCGTTACCCTTGCCTTCCCTTGCTTTCCCTTGCCTTCCTTGCGTTCCGTTACTCTTTGCTTGCCTTCCGTGGATTGCCTAGCCTTGCGTTGTCGAGCCTTAGCCTTATCTCGCCTGACCGTGCCTTCCTTTGCTTTAAGCTTTCCTTGCATTGTCGTGCATTGCCTAGCCTTGCGTTGTCGTGCATTAGCCTTGCCTAGCCTCACCGTGCCTTTCCTTGCGTTACCCTTTGCTTGTCTTGCCGTGCATTGCCTAGCCGTGCGTTGTCGTGCCTTAGCCTTGTTTCCCCTTGCCGTGCCGTTCCTTCCGTTACACTTGCCTTTCTTTGCTTTCCCTTTCCTTCCTTACCTTCCGTTACTCTTTGCTTGCCTTCCGTGCATTGCCTAGCCTTGGGTTGTCGTGCCTTAGCCTTGCCTCGCCTGACCGTGCTTTCCCATGAGTTACCCTTTCCTTGCCTTGCCGTGCATTGCCTAGCGTGCGTTGTCGTGCCTTAGCCTTGTTTCCCCTTGCCGTGCCGTTCCTTCCGTTACCATTGCCTTTCCTTGCTTTCCCTTGCCTTCCTTACCTTCCTTTACTCTTTGCTTGCCTTCCGTGCATTGCCTAGCCTTGCGTTGTCGTGCCTTAGCCTTATCTCGCCTGACCGTGCCTTCCTTTGCTTTATGCTTTCCTTGCATTGTCGTGCATTGCCTAGCCTTGCGTTGTCGTGCATTAACCTTGCCTAGCCTCACCGTGCCTTGCCTTGCGTTACCCTTTCGTTGCCTTGCCGTGCATTTCCTAGCCGTGTGTTGTCGTGCCTTAGGCTTGTTACCCCTTGCCGTGCCGTTCCTTCCGTTACCCTTGCCTTCCCTTGCTTTCCCTTTCCTTCCTTGCATTCCGTTACTCCTTGCTTGCTTTCCGTGCATTGCCTAGCCTTGCGTTGGCTTTCCTTAGCCTTGCCTCGCCTGACCGTGCTTTCCCATGCGTTACCCTTTCCTTGCCTTGCCGTGCATTGCCTAGCGTGCGTTGTCGTGCCTTAGCCTTGATTCCCCTTGCCGTAGCGTGCCTTTTGTTACACTTGCCTTGCCTGGCTTTGCCTTGCCTTCCTTTCCTTCAGTTACTCTTTCCTTGCCTTACCGTGCATTGCCTAGCCTTGCATTGTCGTGCCTTATCCTTGCCTCACCTGACCGTGCCTTCCCCTGCGTTACCCTTTCCTTGCCTTGCCGTGCATTGCCTAGCCCTGCGTTGTCGTGCCTAAGCCTTCTTACCCCTTGCCGTGCCGTTCCTTCAGTTACCCTTGCCTTCCCTTGCTTTCCCTTGCCTTCCTTGCGTTCCGTTACTCTTTGCTTGCTTTCCGTGCATTGCCTAGCCTTGCGTTGTCATGCCTTAGCCTTGCCTCGCTTGACCGTGCTTTCCCATGCGTTACCCTTTCCTTGCCTTGCCGTGTATTGCCTAACGTGCGTTGTCGTGCCTTAGCCTTGTTTCCCCTTGCCGTGCCGATCCTTCCGTTACACTTGCCTTTCTTTGCTTTCCCTTGCCTTCCTTACCTTCCGTTACTCTTTGCTTGCCTTCCGTGCATTGCCTAGCCTTGCGTTGTCGTGCCTTAGCCTTGCCTCGCCTGAACGTGCTTTCCCATGCGTTACCCTTTCCTTCCCTTGACGTGCATTGCCCAGCCTGCCTTGCCGTGCCTTAGCCTTGTTTCCCCTTGCCGTGCAGTTCCTTCCGTTACCCTTGCCTTTCCTTGCTTTTCCTTGCCTTGCTTACCTTCCGTTACAATTTGCTTGCCTTCCCTGCATTGCCTAGCCTTGCGTTGTCGTGCCTTAGCCTTATGTCGCCTGACCGTGCCTTCCTTTGCTTTAAGCTTTCCTTGCATTGTCGTGCATTGCCTAGCCTTGCGTTGTCGTGCATTAGCCTTGCCTAGCCTCACCGTGCCTTGCCTTGCGTTACCCTTTCCTTGCCTTGCCATGCATTTCCTAGCCGTGTGTTGTCGTGCCTTAGCCTTGTTTCCCCTTGCCGTTGCTTGCCTTTTGTTACACTTGCCTTTCCTGGCTTTGCCTTGCCTTCCTTTCCTTCCGTTACTCTTTCCTTGCCTTGCCGTGCATTGCCTAGCCCTGCGTTGTCGTGCCTTAGCCTTGTTACCCCTTGCCGTGCCGTTCCTTCCGTTACCCTTGCCTTCCCTTGCTTTCCCTTGCCTTCCTTGCCTTCCGTTACTCTTTGCTTCCCTTCCGTGGATTGCCTAGCCTTGCGTTGTCGAGCCTTAGCCTTATCTCGCCTGACCGTGCCTTCCTTTGCTTTAAGCTTTCCTTGCATTGTCGTGCATTGCCTAGCCTTGCGTTGTCGTGCATTAGCCTTGCCTAGCCTCACCGTGCCTTGCCTTGCGTTACCCTTTCCTTGCCTTGCCGTGCATTGCCTAGCCGTGCGTTGTCGTGCCTTAGCCTTCTTTCCCCTTGCCGTGCCGTTCCTTCCGTTACACTTGCCTTTCTTTGCTTTCCCTTGCCTTCCTTGCGTTCCGTTACTCTTTGCTTGCTTTCCGTGCATTGCCTAGCCTTGCGTTCTCATGCCTTAGCCTTGCCTCGCGTGACCGTGCTTTCCCATGCGTTACCCTTTCCTTGCCTTGCCGTGCATTGCCCAGCCTGCGTTGCCGTGCCTTAGCCTTGTTTCCCCGTGCCGTGCAGTTCCATCCGTTACCCTTGCCTTTCCTTGCTTTTCCTTGCCTTGCTTACCTTCCGTTACTCTTTGCTTCCCTTCCCTGCATTGCCTAGCCTTGCGTTGTCGTGCCTTAGCCTTATCTCGCCTGACCGTGCCTTCCTTTGCTTTAAGCTTTCCTTGCATTGTCGTGCATTGCCTAGCCTTGCGATGTCGTGCATTAGCCTTGCCTAGCCTCACCGTGCCTTACCTTGCGTTACCCTTTCCTTGCCTTGCCGTGCATTGCCTAGGCGTGCGTTGTCGTGCCTTAGCCTTGTTTCCCCTTGCCGTGGCGTGCCTTTTGTTACACTTGCCTTTCCTGGCTTTGACTTGCCTTCCTTTCCTTCCGTTACTCTTTCCTTGCCTTGCCGTGCATTGCCTACCCCTGCGTTGCCGTGCCTTAGCCTTGATACCCCTTGCCGTGGCGTTCCTTCCGTTACCCTTGCCTTCCCTTGTTTCCCTTGCCTTCCTTGCGTTACTCTTTCCTTGCCTTGCCGTGCATTGCCTAGCCTTGCTTTGTCGTGCCTTATCCTTGCCTCACCTGACCGTGCCTTCCCCTGCGTTACCCTTTCCTTGCCTTGCCGTGCATTGCCTAGCCCTGCGTTGTCGTGCCTTAGCCTTCTTACCCCTTGCCGTGCCGTTCCTTCCGTTACCCTTGCCTTCCCTTGCTTTCCCTTGCCTTCCTTACCTTCCGTTACTCTTTGCTTGCCTTCCGTGCATTGCCTAGCCTTGGGTTGTCGTGCCTTAGCCTTGCCTCGCCTGACCGTGCTTTCCCATGCCTTATCCTTTCCTTGCCTTGCCGTGCATTGCCTAGCGTGCGTTGTCGTGCCTTAGCCTTGTTTCCCCTTGCCGTGCCGTTCCTTCCCTTACCATTGCCTTTCCTTGCTTTCCTTTGCCTTCCTTACCTTCCGTTACTCTTTGCTTGCCTTCCCTGCATTGCCTAGCCTTGCGTTGTCGTGCCTTAGCCTTATCTCGCCTGACCGTGCCTTCCTTTGCTTTAAGCTTTACTTGCGTTGTCGTGCATTGCCTAGCCTTGCGTTGTCGTGCATTAGCCTTGCCTAGCCTCACCGTGCCTTGCCTTGCGTTACCCTTTCCTTGCCTTGCCGTGCAATTCCTAGCCGTGTGTTGCCGTGCCTTAGCCTTGTTTCCCCTTGCCGTTGCGTGCCTTTTGTTACACTTGCCTTGCCTGGCTTTGCCTTGCCTTCCGTTCCTTCCGTTACTCTTTCCTTGCCTTGCCGTGCATTGCCTAGCCCTGCGTTGTCGTGCCTTAACCTTGTTACCCCTTGCCGTGCCGTTCCTTCCGTTACCCTTGCCTTCCCTTGCTTTCCCTTGCCTTCCTTGCGTTCCGTTACTCTTTGCTTGCTTTCCGTGCATTGCCTAGCCTTGCGTTGTCATGCCTTAGGCTTGCCTCGCCTGACCGTTTTTTCCCATGCGTTACCCTTTCCTTGCCTTGCCGTGCATTGCCTAGCGTGCGTTGTCGTGCCGTAGCCTTGTTTCCCCTTGCCGTGCCCTTCCTTCCGTTACCATTGCCTTTCCTTGCTTTCCCTTGACTTCCTTACCGTCCGTTACTCTTTGCTTGCCTTCCGTGCATTGCCTAGCCTTGCGTTGTCGTGCCTTAGCCTTATCTCGCCTGACCGTGCCTTCCTTTGCTTTAAGCTTTACTTGCATTGTCGTGCATTGCCTAGCCTTGCGTTGTCGTGCATTACCCTTGCCTAGCCTGACCGTGCCTTGCCTTGCGTTACCCTTTCCTTGCCTTGCCGTGAATTTCCTAGCCGTGTGTTGTCGTGCCTTAGCCTTGTTACCCCTTGCCGTGCCGTTCCTTCCGTTACCCTTGCCTTCCCTTGCTTTCCCTTTCCTTCCTTACATTCCGTTACTCCTTGCTTGCTTACCGTGCATTGCCTAGCCTTGCGTTGGCTTTCCTTAGCCCTGCCTCGCCTGACCGTGCTTTCCCATGCGTTACCCTTTCCTTGCCTTGCCGTGCATTGCCTAGCGTGCGTTGTCGTGCCTTAGCCTTGTTTCCCCTTGCCGTGCCGTTCCTTCCGTTACACTTGCCTTTCTTTGCTTTCCCTTGCCTTCCTTACCTTCCGTTACTCTTTCCTTGCCTTCCCTGCATTGCCTAGCCTTGCGTTGTCGTGCCTTAGCCTTATCTCTTCTAACCGTGCCTTCCTTTGCTTTAAGCTTTCCTTGCATTGTCGTGCATTGCCTAGCCTTGCGTTGTCGTGCATTAGCCTTGCCTAGCCTCACCGTGCCTTGCCTTGCGTTACCCTTTACTTGCCTTGCTGTGCATTTCCTAGCCGTGTGTTGTCGTGCCTTAGCCTTGTTTCCCCTTGCCGTTGCGTGCCTTTTGTTACACTTGCCTTGCCTGGCTTTGCCTTGCCTTCCTTTCCTTCCGTTACTCTTTCCTTGCCTTGCAGTGCATTGCCTAGCCTTGCATTGTCGTGCCTTATCCTTGCCTCACCTGACCGTGCCTTCCCCTGCGTTACCCTTTCCTTGCCTTGCCGTGCATTGCCTAGCCCTGCGTTGTCGTGCCTTAGCCTTGTTACCCCTTGCCGTGCCGTTCCTTCCGTTACCCTTGCCTTCCCTTGCTTTCCCTTGCCTTCCTTGCGTTCCGTTACTCTTTGCTTGCTTTCCGTGCATTGCCTTGCCTTGCGTTGTCATGCCTTAGGCTTGCCTCGCCTGACCGTGCTTTCCGATGCGTTACCCTTTCCTTGCCTTGCCGTGCATTGCCTAGCGTGCGTTGTCGTGCCTTAGCCTTGTTTCCCCTTGCCGTGCCGTTCCTTCTGTTACACTTGCCTTTCTTTGCTTTCCCTTGCCTTCCTTACCTTCCGTTACTCTTTGCTTGCCTTCCGTGCATTGCCTAGCCTTGCGTTGTCGTGCCTTAGCCTTATCTCGCCTGACCGTGCCTTCCTTTGCTTTAAGCTTTCCTTGCATTGTCGTGCATTGCCTAGCCTTGCGTTGTCGTGCATTAGCCTTGCCTAGCCTCACCGTGCCTTGCCTTGCGTTACCCTTTACTTGCCTTGCCGTGCATTGCCTAGCCGTGCGTTGTCGTGCCTTAGCCTTGATTCCCCTTGCCGTGGCGTGCCTTTTGTTACACTTGCCTTGCCTGGCTTTGCCTTGCCTTCCTTTCCTTCCGTTACTCTTTCCTTGCCTTGCCGAGCATTGCCTAGCCTTGCATTGTCGTGCCTTATCCTTGCCTCACCTGACCGTGCCTTCCCCTGCGTTACCCTTTCCTTGCCTTGCCGTGCATTGCCTAGCCCTGCGTTGTCGTGCCTAAGCCTTCTTACCCTTTGCCGTGCCGTTCCTTCCGTTACCCTTGCCTTCCCTTGCTTTCCCTTGCCTTCCTTGCGTTCCGTTACTCTTTGCTTGCTTTCCGTGCATTGCCTAGCCTTGCGTTGTCATGCCTTAGCCTTGCCTCGCCTGACCGTGCTTTCCCATGCGTTACACTTTCCTTGCCATGCCGTGCATTGCCTAGCGTGCGTTGTCGTGCCTTAGCCTTGTTTCCCCTTGCCGTGCCGTTCCTTCCGTTACACTTGCCTTTCCTAGCTTTCCCTTGCCTTCCTTACCTTTCGTTACTCTTTGCTTGCCTTCCGTGCATTGCCTAGCCTTGCGTTGTCGTGCCTTAGCCTTGCCTCGCTTGACCGTGCTTTCCCATGCGTTACCCTTTCCTTGCCTTGCCGTTCATTGCCTAGCGTTCGGTGTCGTGCCTTAGACTTGTTCCCCCTTGCCGTGCCGTTCCTTCCGTTACCTTTGCCTTTCCTTGCTTTTCCTTGCCTTCCTTACCTTCCGTTACTCTTTGCTTGCCTTCCCTGAATTGCCTAGCCTTGCGTTGTCGTGACTTTGCCTTATCTCGCCTGACCTTGCCTTCCTTTGCTTTAAGCTTTCCTTGCATTGTCGTGCATTGCCTAGCCTTGCGTTTCCGTGCATTAGCCTTGCCTAGCCTCACCGTGCCTTGCCTTGCGTTACCCTTTGCTTGCCTTGCCGTGCATTGCCTAGCCGTGCGTTGTCGTGCCTTAGCCTTGTTTCCCCTTGCCGTGCAGTTCCTTCCGTTACACTTGCCTTTCTTTGCTTTCCCTTGCCTTCCTTACCTTCCGTTACTCTTTGCTTGACTTCCGTGCATTGCCTAGCCTTGCGTTGTCGTGCCTTAGCCTTGCCTCGCCTGAACGTGCTTTCACATGCGTTACCCTTTCCTTCCCTTGCCGTGCATTGCCCAGCCTGCGTTGCCGTGCCTTAGCCTTGTTTCCCCTTGCCGTGCAGTTCCTTCCGTTACCCTTGCCTTTCCTTGCTTTTCCTTGCCTTGCTTACCTTCCGTTACACTTTGCTTGCCTTCCCTGCATTGCCTAGCCTTGCGTTGTCGTGCCTTAGCCTTATCTCGCCTGACCGTGCCTTCCTTTGCTTTAAGCTTTCCTTGCATTGTCGTGCATTGCCTAGCCTTGCGTTGTCGTGCATTAGCCTTGACTAGCCTCACCGTGCCTTGCCTTGCCTTACCCTTTCCTTGCCTTGCCATGCATTTCCTAGCCGTGTGTTGTCGTGCCTTAGCCTTGTTTCCCCTTGCCGTTGCGTGCCTTTTGTTACACTTACCTTTCCTGGCTTTGCCTTGCCTTCCTTTCCTTCCGTTACCCTTTCCTTGCCTTGCCGTGCATTGCCTAGCCGTGCGTTGTCGTGCCTTAGCCTTGTTACCCCTTGCCGTGCCGTTCCTTCCGTTACCCTTGCCTTGCCTTGCTTTCCCTTGCCTTCCTTGCCTTCCGTTACTCTTTGCTTGCCTTCCGTGAATTGCCTAGCCTTGCGTTGTCGTGCCTTAGCCTTATCTCGCCTGACCGTGCCTTTCCCTTGCGTTACACTTTCCTTGCCTTGTCGTGCATTGCCTAGCCTTGCGTTGTCGTGCATTAGCCTTGCCTAGCCTCACCGTGCCTTGCCTTGCGTTACCCTTTCCTTGCCTTGCCGTGCATTGCCTAGCCTTGCGTTGTTGTGCCTTAGCCTTATCTCGCCTGACCGTGCCGTTCCTTCCGTTACACTTGCCTTTCTTTGCTTTCCCTTGCCTTCCTTGCGTTCCGTTACTCTTTGCTTGCTTTCCGTGCATTGCCTAGCCTTGCGTTGTCATGCCTTAGCCTTGCCTCGCCTGACCGTGCTTTCCCATGCGTTACCCTTTCCTTGCCTTGCCGTGCATTGCCTAGCGTGCGGTGTCGTGCCTTAGCCTTGTTTCCCCTTGCCGTGCCGTTCCTTCCGTTACACTTGCCTTTCTTTGCTTTCCCTTGCCTTCCTTACCTTCCGTTACTCTTTGCTTGCCTTCCGTGCATTGCCATGCCTTGCGTTGTCGTGCCTTAGCCTTGCCTCCCCTGACCGTTCTTTCCCATGCGTTACCCTTTCCTTCCCTTGCCGTGCATTGCCTAGCGTGCGTTGTCGTGCCTTAGACTTGTTTCCCCTTGCCGTGCCGTTCCTTCCGTTACCATTGCCTTTCCTTGCTTTCCTTTGCCTTCCTTACCTTCCGTTACTCTTTGCTTGCCTTCCCTGCATTGCCTAGCCTTGCGTTGTCGTGCCTTAGCCTTATCTCTTCTAACCGTGCCTTCCTTTGCTTTAAGCTTTACTTGCATTGTCGTGCATTGCCTAGCCTTGCGTTGTCGTGCATTAGCCTTGCCTAGCCTCACCGTGCCTTGCCTTGCGTTACCCTTTACTTGCCTTGCCGTGCATTTCCTAGCCGTGTGTTGTCGTGCCTTAGCCTTGTTTCCCCTTGCCGTTGCGTGCCTTTTGTTACACTTGCCTTGCCTGGCTTTGCCTTGCCTTCCTTTCCTTCCGTTACTCTTTCCTTGCCTTGCCGTGCATTGCCTAGCCTTGCATTGTCGTGCCTTATCATTGCCTCACCTGACCGTGCCTTCCCCTGCGTTACCCTTTCCTTGCCTTGCCGTGCATTGCCTAGCCCTGCGTTGTCGTGCCTTAGCCTTGTTACCCCTTGCCGTGCCGTTCCTTCCGTTACCCTTGCCTTCCCTTGCTTTCCCTTGCCTTCCTTGCGTTCCGTTACTCTTTGCTTGCTTTCCGTGCATTGCTTAGGCTTGCGTTGTCATGCCTTAGGCTTGCCTCGCCTGACCGTGCTTTCCGATGCGTTACCCTTTCCTTGCCTTGCCGTGCATTGCCTAGCGTGCGTTGTCGTGCCTTAGCCTTGTTTCCCCTTGCCGTGCCGTTCCTTCCGTTACACTTGCCTTTCTTTGCTTTCCCTTGCCTTCCTTACCTTCCGTTACTCTTTGCTTGCCTTCCGTGCATTGCCTAGCCTTGCGTTGTCGTGCCTTAGCCTTATCTCGCCTGACCGTGCCTTCCTTTGCTATAAGCTTTCCTTGCATTGTCGTGCATTGCCTAGCCTTGCGTTGTCGTGCATTAGCCTTGCCTAGCCTCACCGTGCCTTGCCTTGCGTTACCCTTTACTTGCCTTGCCTTGCATTTCCTAGCCGTGCGTTGTCGTGCCTTAGCCTTGATTCCCCTTGCCGTGGCGTGCCTTTTGTTACACTTGCCTTGCCTGGCTTTGCCTTGCCTTCCTTTCCTTCCGTTACTCTTTCCTTGCCTTGCCGTGCATTTCCTAGCCTTGCATTGTCGTGCCTTATCATTGCCTCACCTGACCGTGCCTTCCCCTGCGTTACCCTTTCCTTGCCTTGCCGTGCATTGCCTCGCCCTGCGTTGTCGTGCCTTAGCCTTGTTACCCCTTGCCGTTCCGTTCCTTCCGTTACCCTTGCCTTAGCTTGCTTTCCCTTGCCTTCCTTGCGTTCCGTTACTCTTTGCTTGCTTTCCGTGCATTGCCTAGCCTTGCGTTGTCATGCCTTAGCCTTGCCTCGACTGACCGTGCTTTCCCATGCGTTACCCTTTCCTTGCCTTGCCGTGCATTGCCTAGCCGTGCGTTGTCGTGCCTTAGCCTTGTTTCCCCTTGCCGTGCCGTTCCTTCCGTTACACTTGCCTTCCCTTGCTTTCCCTTGCCTTCCTTGCGTTCCGTTACTCTTTGCTTGCGTTCCGTGCATTGCCTAGCCTTGCGTTGTCGTGCCTTAGCCTTGCCTCGCCTGACCGTGCCTTCCTTTGCTTTAAGCTTTCCTTGCATTGTCGTGCATTGCCTAGCCTTGCGTTGTCGTGCATTAGCCTTGACTAGCCTCACCGTGCCTTGCCTTGCGTTACCCTTTACTTGCCTTGCCGTGCATTGCCTAGCCGTGCGTTGTCGTGCCTTAGCCTTGATTCCCCTTGCCGTAGCGTGCCTTTTGTTACACTTGCCTTGCCTGGCTTTGCCTTGCCTTCCTTTCCTTCAGTTACTCTTTCCTTGCCTTACCGTGCATTGCCTAGCCTTGCATTGTCGTGCCTTATCCTTGCCTCACCTGACCGTGCCTTCCCCTGCGTTACCCTTTCCTTGCCTTGCCGTGCATTGCCTAGCCCTGCGTTGTCGTGCCTTAGCCTTGTTTCCCCTTGCCGTGCCGTTCCTTCCGTTACCCTTGCCTTCCCTTGCTTTCCCTTGCCTTCCTTGCGTTCCGTTACACTTTGCTTGCTTTCCGTGCATTGCCTAGCCTTGCGTTGTCATGCCTTAGCCTTGCCTCGCGTGACCGTGCTTTCCCATGCGTTACCCTTTCCTTGCCTTGCCCTGCATTGCCTAACGTGCGTTGTCGTGCCTTAGCCTTGCTTCCCCTTGCCGTGCCGATCCTTCCGTTACACTTGCCTTTCCTTCCTTTCCCTTGCCTTCCTTACCTTCCGTTACTCTTTGCTTGCCTTCCGTGCATTGCCTAGCCTTGCGTTGTCGTGCATCAGCCTTGCCTTGCCTCACCGTGCCTTGCCTTGCGTTACCCTTTCCTTCCCTTGCCGTGCGTTGCCTAGCCGTGCCTTGCCGTGCCTTAGCCTTGTTTCCCCTTGCCGTGCCGTTCCTTCCGTTACCCTTGCCTTGCCTTGCTTTCCCTTGCCTTGCTTACCTTCCGTTACTCTTTGCTTGCCTTCCCTGCATTGCCTAGCCTTGCGTTGTCGTGCCTTAGCCTTATCTCGCCTGACCGTGCCTTCCTTTGCTTTAAGCTTTCCTTG
Organism: Macrotis lagotis; assembly: GCF_037893015.1. Taxonomy (NCBI): domain Eukaryota; kingdom Metazoa; phylum Chordata; class Mammalia; order Peramelemorphia; family Peramelidae; genus Macrotis; species Macrotis lagotis. The sequence continues at coordinate 156,387 of NW_027422322.1, forward strand.
CATTGTCGTGCATTGCCTAGCCTTGCGTTGTCGTGCATTAGCCTTGCCTAGCCTCACCGTGCCTTGCCTTGCGTTACCCTTTCCTTGCCTTGCCATGCATTTCCTAGCCGTGTGTTGTCGTGCCTTAGCCTTGTTTCCCCTTGCCGTTGCTTGCCTTTTGTTACACTTGCCTTTCCTGGCTTTGCCTTGCCTTCCTTTCCTTCCGTTACTCTTTCCTTGCCTTGCCGTGCATTGCCTAGCCCTGCGTTGTCGTGCCTTAGCCTTGTTACCCCTTGCCGTGCCGTTCCTTCCGTTACCCTTGCCTTCCCTTGCTTTCCCTTGCCTTCCTTGCGTTCCGTTACTCTTTGCTTGCCTTCCGTGCATTGCCTAGCCTTGCGTTGTCGTGCCTTAGCCTTATCTCGCCTGACCGTGCCTTCCTTTGCTTTAAGCATTCCTTGCATTGTCGTGCATTGCCTAGCCTTGCGTTGTCGTGCATTAGCCTTGCCTAGCCTCACCGTGCCTTGCCTTGCGTTACCCTTTCCTTGCCTTGCCGTGCATTGCCTAGCCGTGCGTTGTCGTGCCTTAGCCTTCTTTCCCCTTGCCGTGCCGTTCCTTCCGTTACACTTGCCTTTCTTTGCTTTCCCTTGCCTTCCTTGCGTTCCGTTACTCTTTGCTTGCTTTCCGTGCATTGCCTAGCCTTGCGTTGTCATGCCTTAGCCTTGCCTCGCGTGACCGTGCTTTCCCATGCGTTACCCTTCCCTTGCCTTGCCGTGCATTGCCCAGCCTGCGTTGCCGTGCCTTAGCCTTGTTTCCCCGTGCCGTGCAGTTCCTTCCGTTACCCTTGCCTTTCCTTGCTTTTCCTTGCCTTGCTTACCTTCCGTTACTCTTTGCTTCCCTTCCCTGCATTGCCTAGCCTTGCGTTGTCGTGCCTTAGCCTTATCTCGCCTGACCGTGCCTTCCTTTGCTTTAAGCTTTCCTTGCATTGTCGTGCATTGCCTAGCCTTGCGTTTTCGTGCATTAGCCTTGCCTAGCCTCACCGTGCCTTACCATGCGTTACCCTTTCCTTGCCTTGCCGTGCATTGCCTAGCCGTGCGTTGTCGTGCCTTAGCCTTGTTTCCCCTTGCCGTGGCGTGCCTTTTGTTACACTTGCCTTTCCTGGCTTTGACTTGCCTTCCTTTCCTTCCGTTACTCTTTCCTTGCCTTGCCGTGCAATGCCTAGCCGTGCGTTGTCGTGCCTTAGCCTTGTTTCCCCTTGCCGTGCCGTTCCTTCCGTTACCCTTGCCTTCCCTTGCTTTCCCTTGCCTTTCTTTCCTTCCCTTACTCTTTCCTTGCCTTGCCGTGCATTGCCTAGCCTTGCGTTGTCGTGCATTAACCTTGCCTCACCTGACCGTGCCTTCCCCTGCGTTACCCTTTCCTTGCCTTGCCGTGCATTGCCTAGCCCTGCGTTGTCGTGCCTTAGCCTTCTTACCCCTTGCCGTGCCGTTCCTTCCGTTACCCTTGCCTTCCCTTGCTTTCCCTTGCCTTCCTTACCTTCCGTTACTCTTTGCTTGCCTTCCGTGCATTGCCTAGCCTTGGGTTGTCGTGCCTTAGCCTTGCCTCGCCTGACCGTGCTTTCCCATGCGTTACCCTTTCCTTGCCTTGCCGTGCATTGCCTAGCGTGCGTTGTCGTGCCTTAGCCTTGTTTCCCCTTGCCGTGCCGTTCCTTCCGTTACCCTTGCCTTCCCTTGCTTTCCTTTGCCTTCCTTACCTTCCGTTACTCTTTGCTTGCCTTCCCTGCATTGCCTAGCCTTGCGTTGTCGTGCCTTAGCCTTATCTCGCCTGACCGTGCCTTCCTTTGCTTTAAGCTTTACTTGCATTGTCGTGCATTGCCTAGCCTTGCGTTGTCGTGCATTAGCCTTGCCTAGCCTCACCGTGCCTTGCCTTGCGTTACCCTTTCCTTGCCTTGCCGTGCATTTCCTAGCCGTGTGTTGTCGTGCCTTAGCCTTGTTTCCCCTTGCCGTTGCGTGCCTTTTGTTACACTTGCCTTGCCTGGCTTTGCCTTGCCTTCCTTTCCTTCCGTTACTCTTTCCTTGCCTTGCCGTGCATTGCCTAGCCCTGCGTTGTCGTGCCTTAGCCTTGTTTCCCCTTGCCGTGCCGTTCCTTCCGTTACTCTTTGCTTGCCTTCCGTGCATTGCCTAGCCTTGCGTTGTCGTGCCTTAGCCTTGTTACCCCTTGCCGTGCCGTTCCTTCCGTTACCCTTGCCTTCCCTTGCTTTCCCTTGCCTTCCTTGCGTTCCGTTACTCTTTGCTTGCTTTCCGTGCATTGCCTAGCCTTGCGTTGTCATGCCTTAGGCTTGCCTCGCCTGACCGTTTTTTCCCATGCGTTACCCTTTCCTTGCCTTGCCGTGCATTGCCTAGCGTGCGTTGTCGTGCCGTAGCCTTGTTTCCCCTTGCCGTGCCCTTCCTTCCGTTACCATTGCCTTTCCTTGCTTTCCCTTGACTTCCTTACCGTCCGTTACTCTTTGCTTGCCTTCCGTGCATTGCCTAGCCTTGCGTTGTCGTGCCTTAGCCTTATCTCGCCTGACCGTGCCTTCCTTTGCTTTAAGCTTTCCTTGCATTGTCGTGCATTGCCTAGCCTTGGGTTGTCGTGCATTAACCTTGCCTATCCTCACCGTGCCTTGCCTTGCGTTACCCTTTCCTTGCCTTGCCATGCATTTCCTAGCCGTGTGTTGTCGTGCCTTAGCCTTGTTACCCCTTGCCGTGCCGTTCCTTCCGTTACCCTTGCCTTCCCTTGCTTTCCCTTTCCTTCCTTGCATTCCGTTACTCCTTGCTTGCTTTCCGTGCATTGCCTAGCCTTGCGTTGGCTTTCCTTAGCCTTGCCTCGCCTGACCATGCTTTCCCATGCGTTACCCTTTCCTTGCCTTGCCGTGCATTGCCTAGCGTGCGTTGTCGTGCCTTAGACTTGTTTCCCCTTGCCGTGCCGTTCCTTCCGTTACACTTGCCTTTCTTTGCTTTCCCTTGCCTTCCTTACCTTCCGTTACTCTTTCCTTGCCTTCCCTGCATTGCCTAGCCTTGCGTTGTCGTGCCTTAGCCTTATCTCTTCTAACCGTGCCTTCCTTTGCTTTAAGCTTTACTTGCATTGTCGTGCATTGCCTAGCCTTGCGTTGTCGTGCATTAGCCTTGCCTAGCCTCACCGTGCCTTGCCTTGCGTTACCCTTTACTTGCCTTGCCGTGCATTTCCTAGCCGTGTGTTGTCGTGCCTTAGCCTTGTTTCCCCTTGCCGTTGCGTGCCTTTTGTTACACTTGCCTTGCCTGGCTTTGCCTTGCCTTCCTTTCCTTCCGTTACTCTTTCCTTGCCTTGCCGTGCATTGCCTAGCCTTGCATTGTCGTGCCTTATCCTTGCCTCACCTGACCGTGCCTTCCCCTGCGTTACCCTTTCCTTGCCTTGCCGTGCATTGCCTAGCCCTGCGTTGTCGTGCCTAAGCCTTCTTACCCTTTGCCGTGCCGTTCCTTCCGTTACCCTTGCCTTCCCTTGCTTTCCCTTGCCTTCCTTGCGTTCCGTTACTCTTTGCTTGCTTTCCGTGCATTGCCTAGCCTTGCGTTGTCATGCCTTAGCCTTGCCTCGCCTGACCGTGCTTTCCCATGCGTTACACTTTCCTTGCCATGCCGTGCATTGCCTAGCGTGCGTTGTCGTGCCTTAGCCTTGTTTCCCCTTGCCGTGCCGTTCCTTCCGTTACACTTGCCTTTCCTAGCTTTCCCTTGCCTTCCTTACCTTTCGTTACTCTTTGCTTGCCTTCCGTGCATTGCCTAGCCTTGCGTTGTCGTGCCTTAGCCTTGCCTCGCTTGACCGTGCTTTCCCATGCGTTACCCTTTCCTTGCCTTGCCGTTCATTGCCTAGCGTTCGGTGTCGTGCCTTAGACTTGTTCCCCCTTGCCGTGCCGTTCCTTCCGTTACCTTTGCCTTTCCTTGCTTTTCCTTGCCTTCCTTACCTTCCGTTACTCTTTGCTTGCCTTCCCTGAATTGCCTAGCCTTGCGTTGTCGTGACTTTGCCTTATCTCGCCTGACCTTGCCTTCCTTTGCTTTAAGCTTTCCTTGCATTGTCGTGCATTGCCTAGCCTTGCGTTTCCGTGCATTAGCCTTGCCTAGCCTCACCGTGCCTTGCCTTGCGTTACCCTTTGCTTGCCTTGCCGTGCATTGCCTAGCCGTGCGTTGTCGTGCCTTAGCCTTGTTTCCCCTTGCCGTGCAGTTCCTTCCGTTACACTTGCCTTTCTTTGCTTTCCCTTGCCTTCCTTACCTTCCGTTACTCTTTGCTTGACTTCCGTGCATTGCCTAGCCTTGCGTTGTCGTGCCTTAGCCTTGCCTCGCCTGAACGTGCTTTCCCATGCGTTACCCTTTCCTTCCCTTGCCGTGCATTGCCCAGCCTGCGTTGCCGTGCCTTAGCCTTGTTTACCCTTGCCGTGCAGTTCCTTCCGTTACCCTTGCCTTTCCTTGCTTTTCCTTGCCTTGCTTACCTTCCGTTACACTTTGCTTGCCTTCCCTGCATTGCCTAGCCTTGCGTTGTCGTGCCTTAGCCTTATCTCGCCTGACCGTGCCTTCCTTTGCTTTAAGCTTTCCTTGCATTGTCGTGCATTGCCTAGCCTTGCGTTGTCGTGCATTAGCCTTGACTAGCCTCACCGTGCCTTGCCTTGCCTTACCCTTTCCTTGCCTTGCCATGCATTTCCTAGCCGTGTGTTGTCGTGCCTTAGCCTTGTTTCCCCTTGCCGTTGCGTGCCTTTTGTTACACTTGCCTTGCCTGGCTTTGCCTTGCCTTCCTTTCCTTCCGTTACCCTTTCCTTGCCTTGCCGTGCATTGCCTAGCGTGCGTTGTCGTGCCTTAGACTTGTTTCCCCTTGCCGTGCCGTTCCTTCCGTTACCCTTGCCTTTCTTTGCTTTCCCTTGCCTTCCTTACCTTCCGTTACTCTTTCCTTGCCTTCCCTGCATTGCCTAGCCTTGCGTTGTCGTGCCTTAGCCTTATCTCTTCTAACCGTGCCTTCCTTTGCTTTAAGCTTTACTTGCATTGTCGTGCATTGCCTAGCCTTGCGTTGTCGTGCATTAGCCTTGCCTAGCCTCACCGTGCCTTGCCTTGCGTTACCCTTTACTTGCCTTGCCGTGCATTTCCTAGCCGTGTGTTGTCGTGCCTTAGCCTTGTTTCCCCTTGCCGTTGCGTGCCTTTTGTTACACTTGCCTTGCCTGGCTTTGCCTTGCCTTCCTTTCCTTCCGTTACTCTTTCCTTGCCTTGCAGTGCATTGCCTAGCCTTGCATTGTCGTGCCTTATCCTTGCCTCACCTGACCGTGCCTTCCCCTGCGTTACCCTTTCCTTGCCTTGCCGTGCATTGCCTAGCCCTGCGTTGTCGTGCCTTAGCCTTGTTACCCCTTGCCGTGCCGTTCCTTCCGTTACGCTTGCCTTCCCTTGCTTTCCCTTGCCTTCCTTGCGTTCCGTTACTCTTTGCTTGCTTTCCGTGCATTGCCTTGCCTTGCGTTGTCATGCCTTAGGCTTGCCTCGCCTGACCGTGCTTTCCGATGCGTTACCCTTTCCTTGCCTTGCCGTGCATTGCCTAGCGTGCGTTGTCGTGCCTTAGCCTTGTTTCCCCTTGCCGTGCCGTTCCTTCCGTTACACTTGCCTTTCTTTGCTTTCCCTTGCCTTCCTTACCTTCCGTTACTCTTTGCTTGCCTTCCGTGCATTGCCTAGCCTTGCGTTGTCGTGCCTTAGCCTTATCTCGCCTGACCGTGCCTTCCTTTGCTTTAAGCTTTCCTTGCATTGTCGTGCATTGCCTAGCCTTGCGTTGTCGTGCATTAGCCTTGCCTAGCCTCACCGTGCCTTGCCTTGCGTTACCCTTTACTTGCCTTGCCGTGCATTGCCTAGCCGTGCGTTGTCGTGCCTTAGCCTTGATTCCCCTTGCCGTGGCGTGCCTTTTGTTACACTTGCCTTGCCTGGCTTTGCCTTGCCTTCCTTTCCTTCCGTTACTCTTTCCTTGCCTTGCCGTGCATTGCCTAGCCTTGCATTGTCGTGCCTTATCCTTGCCTCACCTGACCGTGCCTTCCCCTGCGTTACCCTTTCCTTGCCTTGCCGTGCATTGCCTAGCCCTGCGTTGTCGTGCCTAAGCCTTCTTACCCTTTGCCGTGCCGTTCCTTCCGTTACCCTTGCCTTCCCTTGCTTTCCCTTGCCTTCCTTGCGTTCCGTTACTCTTTGCTTGCTTTCCGTGCATTGCCTAGCCTTGCGTTGTCATGCCTTAGCCTTGCCTCGCCTGACCGTGCTTTCCCATGCGTTACACTTTCCTTGCCATGCCGTGCATTGCCTAGCGTGCGTTGTCGTGCCTTAGCCTTGTTTCCCCTTGCCGTGCCGTTCCTTCCGTTACACTTGCCTTTCCTAGCTTTCCCTTGCCTTCCTTACCTTTCGTTACTCTTTGCTTGCCTTCCGTGCATTGCCTAGCCTTGCGTTGTCGTGCCTTAGCCTTGCCTCGCTTGACCGTGCTTTCCCATGCGTTACCCTTTCCTTGCCTTGCCGTTCATTGCCTAGCGTTCGGTGTCGTGCCTTAGACTTGTTCCCCCTTGCCGTGCCGTTCCTTCCGTTACCTTTGCCTTTCCTTGCTTTTCCTTGCCTTCCTTACCTTCCGTTACTCTTTGCTTGCCTTCCCTGAATTGCCTAGCCTTGCGTTGTCGTGACTTTGCCTTATCTCGCCTGACCTTGCCTTCCTTTGCTTTAAGCTTTCCTTGCATTGTCGTGCATTGCCTAGCCTTGCGTTTCCGTGCATTAGCCTTGCCTAGCCTCACCGTGCCTTGCCTTGCGTTACCCTTTGCTTGCCTTGCCGTGCATTGCCTAGCCGTGCGTTGTCGTGCCTTAGCCTTGTTTCCCCTTGCCGTGCAGTTCCTTCCGTTACACTTGCCTTTCTTTGCTTTCCCTTGCCTTCCTTACCTTCCGTTACTCTTTGCTTGACTTCCGTGCATTGCCTAGCCTTGCGTTGTCGTGCCTTAGCCTTGCCTCGCCTGAACGTGCTTTACCATGCGTTACCCTTTCCTTCCCTTGCCGTGCATTGCCCAGCCTCCGTTGCCGTGCCTTAGCCTTGTTTCCCCTTGCCGTGCAGTTCCTTCCGTTACCCTTGCCTTTCCTTGCTTTTCCTTGCCTTGCTTACCTTCCGTTACACTTTGCTTGCCTTCCCTGCATTGCCTAGCCTTGCGTTGTCGTGCCTTAGCCTTATCTCGCCTGACCGTGCCTTCCTTTGCTTTAAGCTTTCCTTGCATTGTCGTGCATTGCCTAGCCTTGCGTTGTCGTGCATTAGCCTTGACTAGCCTCACCGTGCCTTGCCTTGCCTTACCCTTTCCTTGCCTTGCCATGCATTTCCTAGCCGTGTGTTGTCGTGCCTTAGCCTTGTTTCCCCTTGCCGTTGCGTGCCTTTTGTTACACTTGCCTTGCCTGGCTTTGCCTTGCCTTCCTTTCCTTCCGTTACCCTTTCCTTGCCTTGCCGTGCATTGCCTAGCCCTGCGTTGTCGTGCCTTAGCCTTGTTACCCCTTGCCGTGCCGTTCCTTCCGTTACCCTTTCCTTCCCTTGCTTTCCCTTGCCTTCCTTGCGTTCCGTTACTCTTTGCTTGCCTTCCGTGGATTGCCTAGCCTTGCGTTGTCGAGCCTTAGCCTTATCTCGCCTGACCGTGCCTTCCTTTGCTTTAAGCTTTCCTTGCATTGTCGTGCATTGCCTAGCCTTGCGTTGTCGTGCATTAGCCTTGCCTAGCCTCACCGTGCCTTGCCTTGCGTTACCCTTTCCTTGCCTTGCCGTGCATTGCCTAGCCGTGCGTTGTCGTGCCTTAGCCTTCTTTCCCCTTGCCGTGCCGTTCCTTCCGTTACACTTGCCTTTCTTTGCTTTCCCTTGCCTTCCTTGCGTTCCGTTACTCTTTGCTTGCTTTCCGTGCATTGCCTAGCCTTGCGTTGTCATGCCTTAGCCTTGCCTCGCCTGACCGTGCTTTCCCATGCGTTACCCTTTCCTTGCCTTGCCGTGCATTGCCTAGCGTGCGGTGTCGTGCCTTAGCCTTGTTTCCCCTTGCCGTGCCGTTCCTTCCGTTACACTTGCCTTTCTTTGCTTTCCCTTGCCTTCCTTACCTTCCGTTACTCTTTGCTTGCCTTCCGTGCATTGCCATGCCTTGCGTTGTCGTGCCTTAGCCTTGCCTCCCCTGACCGTTCTTTCCCATGCGTTACCCTTTCCTTCCCTTGCCGTGCATTGCCTAGCGTGCGTTGTCGTGCCTTAGACTTGTTTCCCCTTGCCGTGCCGTTCCTTCCGTTACACTTGCCTTTCCTTGCTTTCCCTTGCCTTCCTTACCTTCCGTTACTCTTTCCTTGCCTTCCGTGCATTGCCTAGCCTTGCGTTGTCGTGCCTTAGCCTTATCTCTTCTAACCGTGCCTTCCTTTGCTTTAAGCTTTACTTGCATTGTCGTGCATTGCCTAGCCTTGCGTTGTCGTGCATTAGCCTTGCCTAGCCTCACCGTGCCTTGCCTTGCGTTACCCTTTACTTGCCTTGCCTTGCATTTCCTAGCCGTGTGTTGTCGTGCCTTAGCCTTGTTTCCCCTTGCCGTTGCGTGCCTTTTGTTACACTTGCCTTGCCTGGCTTTGCCTTGCCTTCCTTTCCTTCCGTTACTCTTTCCTTGCCTTGCAGTGCATTGCCTAGCCTTGCATTGTCGTGCCTTATCCTTGCCTCACCTGACCGTGCCTTCCCCTGCGTTACCCTTTCCTTGCCTTGCCGTGCATTGCCTAGCCGTGCGTTGTCGTGCCTTAGCCTTGTTTCCCCTTGCCGTTGCGTGCCTTTTGTTACACTTGCCTTGCCTGGCTTTGCCTTGCCTTCCTTTCCTTCCGTTACTCTTTCCTTGCCTTGCCGTGCAATGCCTAGCCCTGCGTTGTCGTACCTTAGCCTTGATACCCCTTGCCGTGCCGTTCCTTCCGTTACCCTTGCCTTCCCTTGCTTTCCCTTGCCTTCCTTGCCTTCCCTTACTCTTTCCTTGCCTTGCCGTGCATTGCCTAGCCTTGCTTTGTCGTGCCTTATCCTTGCCTCACCTGACCGTGCCTTCCCCTGCGTTACCCTTTCCTTGCCTTGCCGTGCATTGCCTAGCCCTGCGTTGTCGTGCCTTAGCCTTCTTACCCCTTGCCGTGCCGTTCCTTCCGTTACCCTTGCCTTCCCTTGCTTTCCCTTGCCTTCCTTACCTTCCGTTACTCTTTGCTTGCCTTCCGTGCATTGCCTAGCCTTGGGTTGTCGTGCCTTAGCCTTGCCTCGCCTGACCGTGCTTTCCCATGCGTTACCCTTTCCTTGCCTTGCCGTGCATTGCCTAGCGTGCGTTGTCGTTCCTTAGCCTTGTTTCCCCTTGCCGTGCCGTTCCGTCCGTTGCCATTGCCTTTCCTTGCTTTCCTTTGCCTTCCTTACCTTCCGTTACTCTTTGCTTGCCTTCCCTGCATTGCCTAGCCTTGCGTTGTCGTGCCTTAGCCTTATCTCGCCTGACCGTGCCTTCCTTTGCTTTAAGCTTTACTTGCATTGTCGTGCATTGCGTAGCCTTGCGTTGTCGTGCATTAGCCTTGCCTAGCCTCACCGTGCCTTGCCTTGCGTAACCCTTTCCTTGCCTTGCCGTGCAATTCCTAGCCGTGTGTTGCCGTGCCTTAGCCTTGTTTCCCCTTGCCGTTGCGTGCCTTTTGTTACACTTGCCTTGCTTGGCTTTGCCTTGCCTTCCTTTCCTTCCGTTACTCTTTCCTTGCCTTGCCGTGCATTGCCTAGCCTTGCGTTGTCGTGCATTAACCTTGTTACCCCTTGCCGTGCCGTTCCTTCCGTTACCCTTGCCTTCCCTTGCTTTCCCTTGCCTTCCTTGCGTTCCGTTACTCTTTGCTTGCTTTCCGTGCATTGCCTAGCCTTGCGTTGTCATGCCTTAGGCTTGCCTCGCCTGACCGTGCTTTCCCATGCGTTACCCTTTCCTTGCCTTGCCGTGCATTGCCTAGCGTGCGTTGTCGTGCCGTAGCCTTGTTTCCCCTTGCCGTGCCCTTCCTTCCGTTACCATTGCCTTTCCTTGCTTTCCCTTGACTTCCTTACCGTCCGTTACTCTTTGCTTGCCTTCCGTGCATTGCCTAGCCTTGCGTTGTCGTGCCTTAGCCTTATCTCGCCTGACCGTGCCTTCCTTTGCTTTAAGCTTTCCTTGCATTGTCGTGCATTGCCTAGCCTTGGGTTGTCGTGCATTAACCTTGCCTATCCTCACCGTGCCTTGCCTTGCGTTACCCTTTCCTTGCCTTGCCATGCATTTCCTAGCCGTGTGTTGTCGTGCCTTAGCCTTGTTACCCCTTGCCGTGCCGTTCCTTCCGTTACCCTTGCCTTCCCTTGCTTTCCCTTTCCTTCCTTGCATTCCGTTACTCCTTGCTTGCTTACCGTGCATTGCCTAGCCTTGCGTTGGCTTTCCTTAGCCCTGCCTCGCCTGACCGTGCTTTCCCATGCGTTACCCTTTCCTTGCCTTGCCGTGCATTGCCTAGCGTGCGTTGTCGTGCCTTAGACTTGTTTCCCCTTGCCGTGCCGTTCCTTCCGTTACACTTGCCTTTCTTTGCTTTCCCTTGCCTTCCTTACCTTCCGTTACTCTTTCCTTGCCTTCCCTGCATTGCCTAGCCTTGCGTTGTCGTGCCTTAGCCTTATCTCTTCTAACCGTGCCTTCCTTTGCTTTAAGCTTTACTTGCATTGTCGTGCATTGCCTAGCCTTGCGTTGTCGTGCATTAGCCTTGCCTAGCCTCACCGTGCCTTGCCTTGCGTTACCCTTTACTTGCCTTGCCGTGCATTTCCTAGCCGTGTGTTGTCGTGCCTTAGCCTTGTTTCCCCTTGCCGTTGCGTGCCTTTTGTTACACTTGCCTTGCCTGGCTTTGCCTTGCCTTCCTTTCCTTCCGTTACTCTTTCCTTGCCTTGCCGTGCATTGCCTAGCCTTGCATTGTCGTGCCTTATCCTTGCCTCACCTGACCGTGCCTTCCCCTGCGTTACCCTTTCCTTGCCTTGCCGTGCATTGCCTAGCCCTGCGTTGTCGTGCCTAAGCCTTCTTACCCTTTGCCGTGCCGTTCCTTCCGTTACCCTTGCCTTCCCTTGCTTTCCCTTGCCTTCCTTGCGTTCCGTTACTCTTTGCTTGCTTTCCGTGCATTGCCTAGCCTTGCGTTGTCATGCCTTAGCCTTGCCTCGCCTGACCGTGCTTTCCCATGCGTTACACTTTCCTTGCCATGCCGTGCATTGCCTAGCGTGCGTTGTCGTGCCTTAGCCTTGTTTCCCCTTGCCGTGCCGTTCCTTCCGTTACACTTGCCTTTCCTAGCTTTCCCTTGCCTTCCTTACCTTTCGTTACTCTTTGCTTGCCTTCCGTGCATTGCCTAGCCTTGCGTTGTCGTGCCTTAGCCTTGCCTCGCTTGACCGTGCTTTCCCATGCGTTACCCTTTCCTTGCCTTGCCGTTCATTGCCTAGCGTTCGGTGTCGTGCCTTAGACTTGTTCCCCCTTGCCGTGCCGTTCCTTCCGTTACCTTTGCCTTTCCTTGCTTTTCCTTGCCTTCCTTACCTTCCGTTACTCTTTGCTTGCCTTCCCTGAATTGCCTAGCCTTGCGTTGTCGTGACTTTGCCTTATCTCGCCTGACCTTGCCTTCCTTTGCTTTAAGCTTTCCTTGCATTGTCGTGCATTGCCTAGCCTTGCGTTTCCGTGCATTAGCCTTGCCTAGCCTCACCGTGCCTTGCCTTGCGTTACCCTTTGCTTGCCTTGCCGTGCATTGCCTAGCCGTGCGTTGTCGTGCCTTAGCCTTGTTTCCCCTTGCCGTGCAGTTCCTTCCGTTACACTTGCCTTTCTTTGCTTTCCCTTGCCTTCCTTACCTTCCGTTACTCTTTGCTTGACTTCCGTGCATTGCCTAGCCTTGCGTTGTCGTGCCTTAGCCTTGCCTCGCCTGAACGTGCTTTCCCATGCGTTACCCTTTCCTTCCCTTGCCGTGCATTGCCCAGCCTGCGTTGCCGTGCCTTAGCCTTGTTTACCCTTGCCGTGCAGTTCCTTCCGTTACCCTTGCCTTTCCTTGCTTTTCCTTGCCTTGCTTACCTTCCGTTACACTTTGCTTGCCTTCCCTGCATTGCCTAGCCTTGCGTTGTCGTGCCTTAGCCTTATCTCGCCTGACCGTGCCTTCCTTTGCTTTAAGCTTTCCTTGCATTGTCGTGCATTGCCTAGCCTTGCGTTGTCGTGCATTAGCCTTGACTAGCCTCACCGTGCCTTGCCTTGCCTTACCCTTTCCTTGCCTTGCCATGCATTTCCTAGCCGTGTGTTGTCGTGCCTTAGCCTTGTTTCCCCTTGCCGTTGCGTGCCTTTTGTTACACTTGCCTTGCCTGGCTTTGCCTTGCCTTCCTTTCCTTCCGTTACCCTTTGCTTGCCTTGCCGTGCATTGCCTAGCGTGCGTTGTCGTGCCTTAGACTTGTTTCCCCTTGCCGTGCCGTTCCTTCCGTTACACTTGCCTTTCTTTGCTTTCCCTTGCCTTCCTTACCTTCCGTTACTCTTTCCTTGCCTTCCCTGCATTGCCTAGCCTTGCGTTGTCGTGCCTTAGCCTTATCTCTTCTCACCGTGCCTTCCTTTGCTTTAAGCTTTACTTGCATTGTCGTGCATTGCCTAGCCTTGCGTTGTCGTGCATTAGCCTTGCCTAGCCTCACCGTGCCTTGCCTTGCGTTACCCTTTACTTGCCTTGCCGTGCATTTCCTAGCCGTGTGTTGTCGTGCCTTAGCCTTGTTTCCCCTTGCCGTTGCGTGCCTTTTGTTACACTTGCCTTGCCTGGCTTTGCCTTGCCTTCCTTTCCTTCCGTTACTCTTTCCTTGCCTTGCAGTGCATTGGCTAGCCTTGCATTGTCGTGCCTTATCCTTGCCTCACCTGACCGTGCCTTCCCCTGCGTTACCCTTTCCTTGCCTTGCCGTGCATTGCCTAGCCCTGCGTTGTCGTGCCTTAGCCTTGTTACCCCTTGCCGTGCCGTTCCTTCCGTTACGCTTGCCTTCCCTTGCTTTCCCTTGCCTTCCTTGCGTTCCGTTACTCTTTGCTTGCTTTCCGTGCATTGCCTTGCCTTGCGTTGTCATGCCTTAGGCTTGCCTCGCCTGACCGTGCTTTCCGATGCGTTACCCTTTCCTTGCCTTGCCGTGCATTGCCTAGCGTGCGTTGTCGTGCCTTAGCCTTGTTTCCCCTTGCCGTGCCGTTCCTTCCGTTACACTTGCCTTTCTTTGCTTTCCCTTGCCTTCCTT